>NC_086449.1:844011455-844013955 GCF_028390025.1 Pseudophryne corroboree
TATCAGTGCATCCACAGCTATCGCCTGAGGGTCCCTTGACCTGGCGCAATTTTTTTTTAGCTTTTTGTTTAGGCGGGACGCCATCATGTCCACCTGTGGCCGTTCCCACCGATTTGCAATCTGCTCGAAGACTTCTTGATGAAGTCCCCACTCTCCCGGGTGGAGGTCGTGCCTGCTGAGGAAGTCTGTTTCCCAGTTGTCCACTCCCGGAATGAACACTGCTGACAGTGCTTGTACGTGATTCTCCGCCCAACGAAGAATCCTTGTGGCTTCCGCCATCGCCACCCTGCTTCTTGTGCCGCCCTGTCAGTTTACATGGGCGACTGCCGTGATGTTGTCTGACTGTATCAGCACTGGTTGGTCTCGAAGCAGGGGCTCCGCTTGACTCAGGGCGTTGTATATGGCCCTTAATTCCAGTATGTTTATGTGCAGACGAGTCTCCTGACTTGACCACAGCCCCTGGAAGTTTCTTCCCTGAGTGACTGCCCCCCATCCGCGGAGGCTTGCATCCGTGGTCACCAGGACCCAGTCCTGTATGCCGAATCTGCGGCCCTCGAGAAGATGAGCACTCTGCAGCCACCACAGAAGAGACACTCTGGCCCTCGGGGACAGGGCGATCAGCCGATGCATCTGAAGATGCGATCCGGACCACTTATCCAACAGATCCCACTGAAAGATCCTGGCATGGAACCTGCCGAAAGGAATGGCTTCGTATGACGCTACCATCTTTCCCAGGACTCGCGTGCAGTGATGCACCGACACCTGCTTTGGTTTCAGGAGATCCCTGACCATGGCCACTAACTCCTGAGCCTTCTCCTCCGGGAGAAATACCTTCTTCTGTTCTGTGTCCAGAATCATGCCCAGGAAGGGCAGACGCGTCGTAGGAATCAGCTGCGACTTTGGAATATTCAGAATCCAGCCGTGCCGTAGCAACACTTCCTGAGAGTGCGCTACGCTGACCAACAACTGCTCTCTGGACCTCGCCTTTATGAGGAGATCATCCAAGTACGGGATAACTGTAACTCCTTGCTTCCGGAGAAGTACCATCATCTCCGCCATTACCTTGGTAAAGACTCTCGGTGCCGTGGATAGACCAAACGGCAACGTCTGGAATTGGTAATGACAGTCCTGTACCACAAACCTGAGGTACTCCTGGTGAGGCGGATAAATGGGGACATGCAAGTACGCATCCTTGATGTTCAGAGATACCATAAAATCCCCCTCTTCCAGGCTGGCAATGACCGCTCTGAGCGATTCCATTTTGAACCTGAACTTTTTCATGTAAACGTTCAAGGATTTTAAATTTAGAATGGGTCTTACCGAACCGTCCGGTTTCGGTACCACAAACAGTGTGGAATAGTAACCCCTTCCCTGCTGAAGGGGGGGTACCATTATTATCACTTGCTGGAGGTACAGCTTGTGAATAGCCGTCAGGACTATCTCCCTCCCCGTGGGAGAAGCTGACAAGGCAGATTTTAGGTAACGGTGAGGGGGCGTCACTTCGAATTCCAGCTTGTATCCCTGAGATACAATTTGTATAGCCCAAGGATCCACTTGTGAGCAAACCCACTGGTTGCAGAAATTTCGGCGACGCGCCCCCACCGCTCCTGGCTCCGCCTGTGGAGCCCCAGCGTCATGCGGTGGACTTAGTGGAAGCAGGGGAGGACTTTTGTTCCTGAGAACTGGCTGCATGGTGCAGCTTCTTTCCTCTACCCCTGCCTCTGGCAAGAAAGGATGCACCACTGACTCTCTTGCTTTTTTGAGAACGAAAGGACTGCATTTGATAATACGGTGCTTTCTTAGGCTGTGAGGAAACCTGTGGCAAGAAAGTCGACTTTCCAGCTGTCGCTGTGGATACGAGGTCCGAGAGACCGTCCCCAAACAATTCCTCACCCTTATAAGGCAAAACCTCCATGTGTTTTTTAGAGTCGGCATCCCCTGTCCATTGCCGAGTCCATAAGACCCTCCTGGCAGAAATGGACATTGCATTTATTCGAGAGCCCAGCAGGCAAATGCCCCTCTGGGCATCCCGCATATATAAGACGACGTCTTTAATATGGCTAAGTGTTAGCAATACGGTATCCCTGTCTAGGGTATCCAACCCCTCTGACAGAGTATCCGTCCATGCTGCAACAGCACTGCACATCCAAGCTGAAGCAATAGCCGGTCTCAGTAGAGTACCAGAGTGTGTATACACTGACTTCAAGACACCTTCCTGCTTCCTATCCGCAGGTTCCTTTAGGGCGGCCGTATCCTGAGACGGCAGAGCCACTCTTTTAGATAAGCGCGTCAGGGCCTTGTCAACCCTAGGGGAGGATTCCCAGCGTAACCTATCCGTTGGCGGGAAAGGGTACGCCATTAGTATTCTCTTGGGAATCACCACTTTCTTATCAGGGGAAGACCACGCTTCTTCACATAACTCATTTAATTCATGTGACGGGGGAAAAGTCACTGGCTGCTTTTTCTCCCCAAACATATTTACCCTCTTGTCACGGACAGG
>NC_086449.1:844018955-844163486 GCF_028390025.1 Pseudophryne corroboree
CAGAGGAGAGGACGGAAGAGGACGGAGACTGCTGCTGCAGACATCAGAGGAGAGGACGGAAGGGGACGGAGACTGCTGCTGCAGACATCAGAGGAGAGGACGGAAGAGGACGGAGACTGCTGCTGCAGACATCAGAGGAGAGGACGGAAGGGGACGGAGACTGCTGCTGCAGACATCAGAGGAGAGGACGGAAGAGGACGGAGACTGCTGCTGCAGACATCAGAGGAGAGGACGGAAGGGGACGGAGACTGCTGCTGCAGACATCAGAGGAGAGGACGGAAGGGGACGGAGACTGCTGCTGCAGACATCAGAGGAGAGGACGGAAGGGGACGGAGACTGCTGCTGCAGACATCAGAGGAGAGGACGGAAGGGGACGGAGACTGCTGCTGCAGACATCAGAGGAGAGGACGGAAGGGGACGGAGACTGCTGCTGCTGCAGACATCAGAGGAGAGGACGGAAGGGGACGGAGAGCTGCAGTTGCTGCTGCTGCCACTGGAGGAACCGGTGACCACTGCTGCATAAAAGCAAAGGATTAGGGGCCGCAAAGGATAGAGAAGTATAAGCCCAACTTCATTATTGTATAGTGAGTGTTTTGCTTCTCTTTTTCTTCTTGGGTAACAGGGAGTTAGACCTTACAAAAATATGGGAGGGGCTGGGATTGGGGATTTCACTCAGTGCATGTCGTGCAAGATGTACGCATACCTGGCGCAACCGTCCCAGTGTGAGTACATCTGCACGAGGTGTGTGCGTACGTACGGCCGCCCTGGAAGCCCAGGTAACTGATCTAGAGCAAACCGTTACGCGACTGAGGGAGATTCACAATCTCGAGCGAAGTTTAGACAGAACGGTGGAGGAGTTGCGGGAGGGGTCACTGGTAGAAGAGGATGATGATCAGGTAGCCAGTTGGGTCACAGTTAGAAGGAAGAAAAAGAGGGGGAGGGTCGACATCTCCGAACTATCAAACCCGAACAAATTTGTCCGATTGGACGAGGAATCGGAGGATGATAGTGAAGAAATGACGGTGCCGGAGGAGACTGCTCCCTCTAGCATCCAGAGGTGCGGTCCCTCTGGCGCGGTTGGGATAAAAGATAGAGAGGTACCTAGTCAGATGGTGGTGGTAGGGGATTCTATCATCAGGAAGGCAGATAGACTGAGGAGGGGGGTAGCGGTGCTAGGGGGAAGGATGGTTAGAAGGTTGGAGGAGATTTTAAACTAGGCGCCTGGGGGGAGGGTTTAGCAAGAAATCACGGGTCATTCAGTGAGAATAGCAGGGGTGGCGTTAGTGAACAAAACGGGGGAGGAGTAGGGGGGAGGAATAGAGCAGACGGCAAGGCTAGACGGCAAGGCTAGTAACATGGGAACTAAAAAGGGTTTTAGAATAACAGTAACCAATGACGGGTCATCTTTGCTGCATAAGAAGTATGATGTCCCTACCATAAGGGGAAATACATATCTCAATTGTATGTATGTAAATGCTAGAAGCGTTACAGGGGAACTAGAAATCCTTGCAGCAAGCAAGCAATATGATATTATAGGCATTACTGAAACATGGTGGGACGAATCTCACGATTGGACAGTCAATCTAGTGGGGTTACACGCTGTACAGGAGAGACAGACTAAATAAACGGGGATGAGGGGTGTGTCTTTACGTAAAGCCATTTCTAAAACCTGTTATACAGGAAGATATTCAAGAAGGGAATGTAAATTCTGTTGAGGCGTTATGGGTAGAAATTGCATGTGGGGGTAAAGGAATAAAGAAGTTATTATTGGGGTTATGCTACAGGCCGCCTGGTATTAATGTGTCTGACGAGAAATTGTTACTGAATCAAATTGAAAGCAGCAGGAGTAGGAGATGATGGGAGACTTTAACTATCCCGAGATAAACTGGAAAATCATTACAAGTGATACTGCTAGGGGCAATATGTTTTTAAACACGCTAAATGATAATTACTTAGTTCAATTAATCGAGGAACCAACTAAGTACAATGCAATCTTAGACCTGGTATTAACTAACAATGGGGAATTGGTATCAAATATTGAAGTAGGAGAACAGCGACCACAATATGGTCACATTCAATATCAGTTTTCATAAGCAGTCCTATACTGGCTCAACTAGGACTCTAAACTTTAGCAAAGCCAACTTTGACATGATGAAGGAAGCGTTAAGGAACATTGAATGGGAAATTCTGTTTCAATGAAAAAATACTACAGAGAAATGGGAGGCATTAAAATCATTGCTAATTAATAATACTCGTAAATTTATTCCCACCAGCAGCAAAAAAAGGAGTAAAAATCCCAAACCAATGTGGTTTAACAAAAATATAAAGGAATTAATGGACAAAAAAAGACGAGCATTTAAAAAATACAAATCTGAGGGGGATGCGTAGTCATTTCAGCACTATAAGGACTGTAACAAAATATACAAAAACAGAATAAGAGCGGCTAAAGAAGAAACTGAAAAACTAGTAGCAAAGGAAAGCAAAGCGAATCCCAAAATCTTTTTTTAAGTACATCAACAGCAAGAGACTAAAGAAGGAGAGTATAGGCCCTTTAAAGGACAAGATCGGAGTCTTAATTAAAAATTATAATGACATAGCAAACAAACGAAACAAGTTTTTTTCAATGGTATTTACCAGAGAGGACCAAATGCTGGGTCTAACACAAAATCTCAACAAAGAATGTCCCACTGTTAAATGCTTATTTATGTGAGGAGGTAGTCTGTGACCGATTAAAAAAGTTAAAGAGTAATAAGTCACCTGGTCCCGATGTAATTCACCCGAGGGTTCCTATGGAGCTGCACGCTGAACTAGCAAGACCACTATTTTTGATCTTCATGGATTCAGTTAAATCGGGTATGGGTCCCAAAGACTGGCGTATAGCGGAGGTAGTGCCGATATTCAAATAGGGGGGCAAAGCTGAACCAGATAATTATAGACCAGTTAGTCTTACATCTATAGTGGGGAAAGTATTGGAAGGTATTCTAAGGGACAGTATTCAAAAGTTCCTTGAAGCCAATAAGGTCATTAAAAGGAACCAACATGGATTTGTGAAGGACAGATCATGTCAAACCAACTTACTTGGCTTGTATGAAACAGTAAATGCGAACCTTGATCAGGGTAAGGAGGTGGATGTAATCTTTTTAGACTTTGCCAAAGCATTCGACACAGTACCACACATGCGACTTATCTATAAGCTACAAGAAATAGGACTAGGGAGCACAATATGCACTTGGGTTAGTAATTGGTTAGATAATAGGGAACAGCGCGTTGTGGTCCATGGATCATTTTCAAATTGGACTAAAGTGCTAAGTGGTGTGCCACAAGAGTCTGTACTTGGACCACTTTTGTTCAACATTTTCATCAACGACCTAACAGTAACATAGTAACATAGTATCTGAGGTTGAAAAAAGACAATTGTCCATCGAGTTCAACCTATTTGTGGTCTCCTATGCATGATGATTTGATTAAAATTTCTGACTGATGCTGCTGTCAGCCGTTGCATTTTATCCCTATTTATAGTAACTATAATGCATGACTATGCACCATACCCCTGGATATCCTTATCCATTAGGAATTTATCTAACCCATTCTTAAAGGTGTTGACAGATTCCGCCATTACAACTCCCTCGGGCAGGGAATTCCAAACACGTATTGTCCTTACCGTGAAAAAGCCTTTACGACGTATTGTGCGGAATCTCCTCTCCTCTAACCTGAGCGAGTGTCCAGGAGTCCTCTGTGTTGATCTAACCAAAAACAGGTCCCGCGCAAGCTCTGTGTATTGTCCCCTTATATATTTGTAGATGTTGATCATATCCCCTCTTAGTCTCCGCTTTTCCAATGTAAACATGCCTAGTCTTGCAAGCCTTTCCTTGTATTCCATCGTCTCCATGCCCTTAATTAGTTTGGTCGCCCTCCTCTGTACCTTTTCAAGCTCCAGGATATCCTTTTTGTAGTACGGTGCCCAGAATTGTACACAGTATTCAAGGTGTGGCCTCACTAGTGATTTATATAACGGGAGTATAATACTCTCGTCCCTAGCATCAATACCCCGTTTTATGCATGCTAATATCTTATTAGCCTTCTTTGCTGCAGTCCTACTTTGGGTGCTACTGCTTAGCTTGCTATCTATGAGGACACCTAAGTCCTTTTCCAGTACAGAATCCCCTAATTTTACCCCAATAAGTAGGTATGTGTAATTTTTGTTCTTGTTACCACAGTGCATTACCTTACACTTGTCTGTGTTGAAGCACATTCTCCATTTGGCTGCCCATGCTTCTAATTTAACTAAGTCGTTCTGAAGAGACTCGGCATCCTCCTCTGTATTTATAGCCTTACACAATTTGGTATCATCTGCAAAAATTGACACCATGCTCTCTAGACCTTCTGTTAGGTCGTTAATGAAAATATTGAACAATAGCGGTCCTAATACTGAGCCTTGCGGCACACCACTTAGCACTTCAGTCCAAGTTGAAAAAGATCCATTAACCACAACGCGCTGCTCCCTATTATCTAACCAGCTTTTGACCCAAGTGCATATTGTGCTTCCTAGCCCTGATTCTTGTAGCTTGTAGATAAGTCTCATGTGTGGTACAGTATCGAACGCTTTGGCAAAGTCTAAAAAGATTACATCCACCTCTTTACCCTGATCTAGGTTTGCGCTTACTGTTTCATAAAAGCCAAGTAAGTTGGTTTGACAGGATCTGTCCTTCATAAACCCATGTTGGTTCCTTTTAATGACCTTATTGACTTGAAGGAACTTCTGAATACTATCTCTTAGAATACCTTCCAATACTTTCCCCACTATAGATGTAAGACTAACTGGTCTATAATTACCTGGTTCAGCTTTACTTCCCTTTTTGAATATAGGCACTACTTCCGCTATACGCCAGTCTTTGGGAACCATACCTGATATAACTGAATCCTTAAAGATCAAAGATAGCGGTTTTGCCAGTTCAGAGTGAAGCTCCATTAGAACCCTTGGGTGAATACCATCGGGCCCTGGTGATTTATTAATCTTTAAATGTTTTAATCGGTCACAGACTACTTCCTCGCTTAAATAAGTACCTATCAGTGGGATATTCTCATTATTGAGATTGTGTGTCAGTCCCTCTCTAGGGAATACTGTTGAAAAAAACTAATTTAGTGTGTCCGCTATGTCATTATCATTTTTGCTTAAGACTCCCAACTTGTCTTTTAAAGGGCCTATACTGTCCTTCTTTAATCTCTTGCTATTAATGTATTTAAAGAATTTTTTGGGATTCGCTTTGCTTTCCTTTGCTACTAGTTTTTCAGTTTCTACTTTAGCCGCTCTTATTTCCTTTTTGCAAATTTTGTTACATTCCTTATAGTGCTGAAATTACTCTGCTTCCCCGTCAGATTTGTATTTTTTAAATGCTCGCCTTTTCTTGCCCATAAGTTCCTTAATCTTTTTGTTAAGCCACATCGGTTTATGATTTTTATTCCTTTTTTTGCTGCTCATAGGAATAAATTTGAGTGTATTTTTAGCTAGCAGGAATTTTAGTACCTCCCATTTCTCCGTAGTATTTTTTCCTAAAAACAAACCTTCCCATTCAATATCCCTGAAAAATACCCTCATCTTTTCAAAATTTGCTTTGCTAAAGTTTAGAGTCCTAGTTGAGCCAGTATAGGGCTGTTTATGGAAACTGATATTGAATGTGACCATATTGTGGTCGCTGTTTCCTATGGGTTCCCCTACTATAATACCTGATACCAAATCCCCATTATTTGCTAATACCAGGTCTAAGATTGCATTGTACCTAGTTGGTTCCTCAATTAGTTGGACTAAGTAGTTATCATTAAGTGTGTGTAAAAACATATTGCCCCTAGCAGTATCACATGAATCGTTTTTCCAGTTTATCTCTGGATACTTAAAATCTCCCATCACTACTATGTCTCCTACTCCTGCTGCTCTTTCAATTTGCTTTAGTAACAATTCCTCATCAGATGCGTTGATACCAGGCGGCCTATAGCATACACCCAATACTAACTTTTTTATTCCTTTTTCCCCGCATGCAATTTCTACCCATAATGTCTTGACAGTGTCTACAGTCCCCTCCTGAATATCTTCCCGTATATCAGGTTTTAAAAACGGCTTTACGTAAAGACACACCCCTCCACCCTTTTTATTTAGTCTGTCTCTCCTAAACAGTGTATAGCCCTCTAGATTGACTGTCCAATCATGAGATTCATCCCACCAAGTTTCAGTAATGCCTATAATATCATACTGTTTGCTTGCTGCAAGTATTTCTAGTTCACCCTTTTTACTAGTAATGCTTCTGGCGTTTACATACATACAACTAAGATAAGTATTTTCCCTTGCGTTAGAGACATCTTTCACCTTATGTAGCAATGATGACCTGTAATCGTCATTGGTTAGTGCTTTGGTAAAATCTCTTTTAGTACCCATGTTAGTAACCTTACCGCCTGCTCCCCCCAACTTCTCCCCCATTTCGTTTACTACCGCCATCCCCACTATTCTCACTGCATGACCCGTAGTTTCTAGCTAAACCCTCCCCCCAGGCTCCTAATTTAAAATCTCCTCCAACCTTCTAACCATCCTTCCCCCTAGCACCGCTACCCCCTCCTCAGTCAGGTGCAATCCGTCACGACAAAAGAGATGGCGCCTGACTGAGAAGTCTGCCCAGTGTTCCAGGAACACAAACCCCTCTTTCCTGCACCAATCCCTAAGCCACACATTTATCTCCTTAATCTCCCTCTGCCTCCCTGGACTAGCGCGTGGCACGGGTAATAATTCCGAGAATATTACCTTAGATGTCCTTGCCTTCAGTTTCTTTCCTAAGTCCCTATAGTCTTTCTTAAGGACATCCCACCTTCCGCTAACTTTGTCATTGGTGCCAACGTGCACCAAGACCGCCGGGTCTTTCCCAGCCCCTCCCAACAATCTATCTACCCGGTCCGCGATGTGCCGTACCCGAGCACCCAGGAGACAACAGACTGTACAGCGATCACGGTCCCGGTAGCAGATTGCCCTATCTGCCTTCCTGATGATAGAATCCCCTACCACCACCATCTGACTAGGTACCTCTCTATCTTTTATCCCAACCGCGCCAGAGGGACCGCTCCTCTGGATGCTAGAGGGAGCAGTCTCCTCCGGCACCGTCATTTCTTCACTATCATCCTCCGATTCCTCGTCCAATCGGGCAAATTTGTTCGGGTTTGATAGTTCGGAGATGTCGAGCCTCCCCCTCTTTTTCTTCCTTCTAACTGTGACTCAGCTGGCTACCTGATCATCATACTCTTCTACCAGTGACCCCTTCCGCAACTCCTCCACCGTACTGTCTAAACTTCGCTCGAGATTGTGAATCTCCCTCAGTCGCGTAACGGTTTGCTCTAGATCAGTTACCTGGGCTTCCAGGGCAACCGTTCGCACACACCTCGTGCAGATGTAATCACACTGGGCCGGTAGCTCCAGGTGTGCATACATCTTGCACGACATGCACTGAGTGAGGTCCCCAATCACAGCCCCTCCCATATTGTTTGTAAGTTCTAACTCCCTGTTACTGTCAAAGAAAAAGCAGCAAAAATAAAAAGTAGAAGACAAACAATATCACTTATACAATAATTAAGCTGGCTTATACTTATCTGTCTTTGTGCGGTTCTTGGTCCTTCACTTTTATGCAGCCGTAGTACTCTCTCCTGCGGCACCTATATTCCACTTAGCAGTTGCAGTTGTTCCAGCTCACTGCACCTCCTTTTCACTCGGCTTACAGCTCCTGCTTTTTGCTGTTTACAACTCACACTTAGAAATCCAAGCAGCACTTAAAAAATTCAAGCCTTTACACAGAGCAAAGTAGGTCTAGAGAGCATGGTGTCAATTTTCGCAGACGATACCAAATTGTGTAAGGCTATAAATATGGAGCGGGATGCCGAGTCTCTTCAGAACGACTTAATTAAACTGGAAGCATGGGCAGCAAAATGGAGAATGAGATTCAACACAGACAACTGTAAGGTAATGCACTGTGGGTCCAAGACCAGAAATTACACCTACATACTAAATGGGGTAATATTAGGGGATTCTGTACTGGAAATAGGCTTAGCGGTTCACATAGATAACAAATTAAGCAGCAGTACCCAAAGTAGGACCCAGTACCCAAAGTAGGAGTGCAGCAAAGAAGACTAATAATATATTAGCATGCATAAAACAGGGAATTGATGTAAGGGACGAGAGTATTATACTCCCATTATATAAATCACTAGTGAGGCCACATCTTGAATACTCTGTACAATTCTGGGCACCATATTACAAAAAGGATATCCTGGAGCTAGAAAAGGTTCAGAGGCGGGCGACCAAACTAATCAAGGGCATGGAGACGCTGGAATACGAGGAAAGGCTTGCAAGGCTAGGCATGTTTACACTGGAAAAGAGGAGACTAAGAGGGGACATGATCAACATCTACAAATATATAAGGGCTCAATACACAGAGCTTGGGAGGGACCTGTTTTCTATAAGGTCAGCACAGAGGACACGTGGTCACTCGCTTAGGTTAGAGGAGAGGAATTTCCGCACATTGAGGCAAAAAGGTTTTTTCACAGTAAGGACAATACGTGTTTGGAATTCCCTGCCTGAGAGAGTAGTATCGACAGACTCAGTCAACACCTTTAAGAATGGGTATTCCTATTGGATAAAGATATTCAGGGTTATGGTGCGTAGGTACGCATTATAGTTACTATAACTAGTCCTAACATAAAAATAATTAGTACTATGTTTCTGTGTTACTAGCAAAGTCAAGGAAAGCACATAAAGGTGCAAAATCTAAAGGAAAGATGATATTATGTCGATACCACAAATGAAAGGTTCTGTGGTCTTTTGCTCCTAACTCTTGGGGGGTGATTCAGACCTGATCGTAGATGTGATAAATTTAGCACATCTACGATCAGTCACACAGACATGCGGGGGGACGCCCAGCACAGGGCTAGCCCACCCTGCATGTCAGTCCCTCCCCCCAGCACAGGGCTAGCCCACCCTGCATGTCAGTGCCGACCTCCACGCACAAGTACAAAAGAATCACACAGCGAAGAGTAGCTTCCAGCTAGCGCAGCTCCTGCGCACTGGCAGGGAGCTACTCGTCGCAGCGACGGCTGCGTGTGATGAAACGCAGCCGCCGCGGCACCCCCCCCAGCAGTCTGGGCACGCCTGCGTTGCCCATACCGCGCCCCCTAAATGGCGGCTGACCGCCGCCGGCCTGCCCCCTCCCGCCCAGCTACCGCCTCTGCCTGTCAATCAGGCAGTGGCAATCGCAGGGCTAAGACAACCGTCGGCTGTCTGACATGAGCCGGCGCTGGCGCAGCTCAGTCCTGATCGCTGCTGTGCACAGTACCGATCGGGTCTGAATTAGCCCCTTGGTCCATTTAATTTATCCTGGCTCAGGCAGTCTAGATCATGAGTGTCCAAACTGTTCCTCAAGGAGCCCTAACAGTTCACATTTTTCAGACCACCTAGCTAGTACACAGGTAAAATCGAAACTGTCACACTGTAAAAGATCCAGAGGTGTTCTGGAAAACATGAACTGTTAAGATGGGTACACACTTATCCAATCCTCTGGAGATCTGACTCCTGACCAACCAGTTTGCCCGACATTAGATAAGCATGTACCCTCTGCTGACTGGCCTGTTCTCCCCATCCTGGTCTTCTGTTTTTTTTAACATGTTTAAAATCTAGGAGAACTGACTGCTGACCAGCCGACCGATTGCGCAGTGTGTACCCTGCTGAGACCAGAGCTGGTGACTGATCTCTGGTCCCAGCAGTCCTGCATACTGCCAGCGTGGTGACGGTGCTAGATCTAAGGGGATATTGGCACTGCTCACAGATACTGTGGGACCCGGTGGACGTGGTGGTGAGAGGCGGTGAAGGGAATGGTGGCGGGAGGCAGCAGAGGGCATGGCGGTGGAAGGTGGTGTGGCCTGATTCCTGTCAGCCATTTCTGCAGAGTTCTGCAGCTGGCATACCAGGCTGGCATTTCCAGTTTTAGAAATGGCACCACTGCAAAAAAAATTAAATTCAAGGTGCCCACACTGACCCAATCACAGCTCACTGCGTCAAAGCCCCGCACCCCTGTGCTGGCTAATATTAGCCAGGGCGAGGCAGCGATTGTCAGCTCAATGGTGAAGGAGGAGTGAGGTAGAGCTCCTGAAAAGAAAAGACGTCGGAAGCCCTGGGTATGCGGCGGTCATGCAAACGAGCATAAAGGCTGCCATCCCCCCAAGTGAAGATAGAAGACGAAGATGCCGTTGCAAGTCTTTGGGAAGAAGCGGCCATGCAAAAGAGCTTAAAGGCTGCCGGCCCCTAGGTGAGGATAACAGAAGAATCCACCACAGGTCCTGGGGAGGCAGTGGCCACAGTATAGAGCTTAAAGGCTGCCGGCTCCAGGTGAGGATAAAAGAAGAAGCCACCACAGGACCTGGGGAGGCAGTGGCCACAGTATAGAGCTTAAAGGCTGCCGGCCCCAGGTGAGGATAAAAGAAGAAGCCACCACAGGACCTGGGGAGGCAGTGGCCACAGTATAGAGCTTAAAGGCTGCCGGCTCCAGGTGAGGATAAAAGAAGAAGCCACCACAGGACCTGGGGAGGCAGTGGCCACAGTATAGAGCTTAAAGGCTGCCGGCCCCAGGTGAGGATAAAAGAAGAAGCCACCACAGGACCTGGGGAGGCAGTGGCCACGGTATAGAGCTTAAAGGCTGCCGGCTCCAGGTGAGGATAAAAGAAGAAGCCACCACAGGACCTGGGGAGGCAGTGGCCACGGTAAAGAGCTTAAAGGCTGCCAGCCCCAGGTGAGGATAAGAGAAGAAGCCACCACAGGTCCTGGGGAGGCAGTGGCCACAGTAAAGAGCTTAAAGGCTGCTGGCCCCTAGGTGAGGATAAAAGAAGAAGAAGCCACCACAGGTCCTGGGGAGGCAGTGGCCACGGTATAGAGCTTAAAGGCTGCTGGCCCCTAGGTGGGGATAAAAGAAGAAGAAGCCACCACAGGACCTGGGGAGGCAGTGGCCACGGTATAGAACTTAAAGGCTGCTGGCCCCTAGGTGGGGATAAAAGAAGAAGAAGCCACCACAGGTCCTGGGGAGGCAGTGGCCACGGTAAAGAGCTTAAAGGCTGCCAGCCCCAGGTGAGGATAAGAGAAGAAGCCACCACAGGTCCTGGGGAGACAGTGGCCACGGTATAGAGCTTAAAGGCTGCCTGCCCCAGGTGAGGATAAAAGAAGAAGCCACCACAGGTCCTGGGGAAGCAGTGGCCACAGTATAGAGCTTAAAGGCTGCCGGCCCCAGGTGAGGATAAAAGAAGAAGCCACCACAGGTCCTGGGGAGGCAGTGGCCACAGTATAGAGCTTAAAGGCTGCCGGCCCCAGGTGAGGATAAAAGAAGAAGCCACCACAGGTCCTGGGGAGGCAGTGGCTACAGTATAGCGCTTAAAGGCTGCCGGCCCCTAGGTGAGGATAACAGAAGAAGCCACCACTGGTCCTGGGGAGGCAGTGGCCACAGTATAGAGCTTAAAGGCTGCCGGCCCCAGGTGAGGATAAAAGAAGAAGCCACCACAGGACCTGGGGAGGCAGTGGCCACGGTATAGAGCTTAAAGGCTGCCGGCCCCTAGGTGAGGATAACAGAAGAAGCCACCACTGGTCCTGGGGAGGCAGTGGCCACAGTATAGAGCTTAAAGGCTGCCGGCCCCAGGTGAGGATAAAAGAAGAAGCCACCACAGGACCAGGGGAGGCAGTGGCCACGGTATAGAGCTTAAAGGCTGCCGGCCCCTAGGTGAGGATAAAAGAAGAAGCCACCACAGGACCTGGGGAGGCAGTGGCCACGGTATAGAGCTTAAAGGCTGCCGGACGCTAGGTGGGGATAACAGAATAATCCACCACAGGTCCTGGGGAGGCAGTGGCCACGGTATAGAGCTTAAAGGCTGCCTGCCCCAGGTGAGGATAAAAGAAGAAGCCACCACAGGTCCTGGGGAGGCAGTGGCCACAGTATAGAGCTTAAAGGCTGCCGGCCCCAGGTGAGGATAAAAGAAGAAGCCACCACAGGTCCTGGGGAGGCAGTGGCCACAGTATAGAGCTTAAAGGCTGCCGGCCCCAGGTGAGGATAAAAGAAGAAGCCACCACAGGTCCTGGGGAGGCAGTGGCCACAGTATAGCGCTTAAAGGCTGCCGGCCCCTAGGTGAGGATAACAGAAGAAGCCACCACTGGTCCTGGGGAGGCAGTGGCCACAGTATAGAGCTTAAAGGCTGCCGGCCCCTAGGTGAGGATAAAAGAAGAAGCCACCACAGGACCTGGGGAGGCAGTGGCCACGGTATAGAGCTTAAAGGCTGCCGGACGCTAGGTGGGGATAACAGAATAATCCACCACAGGTCCTGGGGAGGCAGTGGCCACGGTATAGAGCTTAAAGGCTGCCTGCCCCAGGTGAGGATAAAAGAAGAAGCCACCACAGGTCCTGGGGAGGCAGTGGCCACAGTATAGAGCTTAAAGGCTGCCGGCCCCAGGTGAGGATAAAAGAAGAAGCCACCACAGGTCCTGGGGAGGCAGTGGCCACAGTATAGAGCTTAAAGGCTGCCGGCCCCAGGTGAGGATAAAAGAAGAAGCCACCACAGGTCCTGGGGAGGCAGTGGCCACAGTATAGCGCTTAAAGGCTGCCGGCCCCTAGGTGAGGATAACAGAAGAAGCCACCACTGGTCCTGGGGAGGCAGTGGCCACAGTATAGAGCTTAAAGGCTGCCGGCCCCAGGTGAGGATAAAAGAAGAAGCCACCACAGGACCTGGGGAGGCAGTGGCCACGGTATAGAACTTAAAGGCTGCTGGCCCCTAGGTGGGGATAAAAGAAGAAGAAGCCACCACAGGTCCTGGGGAGGCAGTGGCCACGGTAAAGAGCTTAAAGGCTGCCAGCCCCAGGTGAGGATAAGAGAAGAAGCCACCACAGGTCCTGGGGAGACAGTGGCCACGGTATAGAGCTTAAAGGCTGCCTGCCCCAGGTGAGGATAAAAGAAGAAGCCACCACAGGTCCTGGGGAAGCAGTGGCCACAGTATAGAGCTTAAAGGCTGCCGGCCCCAGGTGAGGATAAAAGAAGAAGCCACCACAGGTCCTGGGGAGGCAGTGGCCACAGTATAGAGCTTAAAGGCTGCCGGCCCCAGGTGAGGATAAAAGAAGAAGCCACCACAGGTCCTGGGGAGGCAGTGGCTACAGTATAGCGCTTAAAGGCTGCCGGCCCCTAGGTGAGGATAACAGAAGAAGCCACCACTGGTCCTGGGGAGGCAGTGGCCACAGTATAGAGCTTAAAGGCTGCCGGCCCCAGGTGAGGATAAAAGAAGAAGCCACCACAGGACCTGGGGAGGCAGTGGCCACGGTATAGAGCTTAAAGGCTGCCGGCCCCTAGGTGAGGATAACAGAAGAAGCCACCACTGGTCCTGGGGAGGCAGTGGCCACAGTATAGAGCTTAAAGGCTGCCGGCCCCAGGTGAGGATAAAAGAAGAAGCCACCACAGGACCAGGGGAGGCAGTGGCCACGGTATAGAGCTTAAAGGCTGCCGGCCCCTAGGTGAGGATAAAAGAAGAAGCCACCACAGGACCTGGGGAGGCAGTGGCCACGGTATAGAGCTTAAAGGCTGCCGGACGCTAGGTGGGGATAACAGAATAATCCACCACAGGTCCTGGGGAGGCAGTGGCCACGGTATAGAGCTTAAAGGCTGCCTGCCCCAGGTGAGGATAAAAGAAGAAGCCACCACAGGTCCTGGGGAGGCAGTGGCCACAGTATAGAGCTTAAAGGCTGCCGGCCCCAGGTGAGGATAAAAGAAGAAGCCACCACAGGTCCTGGGGAGGCAGTGGCCACAGTATAGAGCTTAAAGGCTGCCGGCCCCAGGTGAGGATAAAAGAAGAAGCCACCACAGGTCCTGGGGAGGCAGTGGCCACAGTATAGCGCTTAAAGGCTGCCGGCCCCTAGGTGAGGATAACAGAAGAAGCCACCACTGGTCCTGGGGAGGCAGTGGCCACAGTATAGAGCTTAAAGGCTGCCGGCCCCAGGTGAGGATAAAAGAAGAAGCCACCACAGGATCTGGGGAGGCAGTGGCCACGGTATAGAGCTTAAAGGCTGCCGGCCCCTAGGTGAGGATAAAAGAAGAAGCCACCACAGGACCTGGGGAGGCAGTGGCCATGGTATAGAGCTTAAAGGCTGCCGGCCCCAGGTGAGGATAAAAGAAGCCACCACAGGTCCTGGGGAGGCAGTGGCCACGGTAAAGAACTTAAAGGCTGCCGGCCCCAGATGAGGATTATGTATAATAATAAACTTCCTATCAGCAGATATGAGACTGAGTGTAACCCCACACATTGAACCTTACTTTACTAATAAGTAAATTCTAACGTTATCTAGAAATAACAACACAGACAACTGAAAATGCTATCGGTCAACCGTAAATCGGTCAACCATATTTATTTTATAACACATAAAATTGTCAGGAACTGGTGCAGAATCCGGAATTTGGGATCAGGTACCAAGTGGTTGACGTTACCCAGAACAGAGGCGCGGAGTCTAACACGCCGGGAGGTTTTTACCAGGGAACCCCGCAAGGGGATATGGGCTTCGCGGCTCCCGACGTGCAGGTCGCGGCCCCCTGTCTGGGTAACTTGATACCTGAACTGGACTAGAGTTATGGTAGAGGTGTTGTATATGACAAACCGCAGGGGTATGCAGGAACAAACAGGAACTGGAGAAGGTGGCAGGGTGCACACGGTCAGGTGGTACACTGGGGCCATGGAGATGGAATAACAGCAGGAACTCTTGGAGAGACATAGGAGGTAGCGGCACACGGACGGACTGGGGTGCAGACACATGGAGACAGGGTAACGGCAGTCGGCAGACTAAGTTCGGCAGCAAGATGGTGAAGCTGGAATTCAATGCAGGAACAAGGCAAAACCCACTGGACAGATGAACTGAGACCAGAGAGGAACAAGAGAGCAGAACACCACATGGAGTAGCTATAACTGGCAAGGCCTCTTGGGATTGAGAGGCTTAAAAGAACAGGCTGGACCAATCAGCTGTGAGCACCAGCAGGCCCCCAGTAATTGATATATCATGAAGCTGCAGTGCAGACTGAGCAGGCTGACAAGCTGAATAGTAGGTTTCAGGTAACCAGCTGTAATTACAGAATCCAGACACCTGTGGAGTCAGTTGCTGAATGCAGGAGCTGAGGCACTGTGAGACAACTATGCAGGAGCTAGCTGTGACCTGTAGTTCCACAAACTGAGGCAAAGGTAAATCATAAGGATAACTAGCAAAACATGAGTAATATGCACAGGATTATAAAAGAAATAAGTATGGTGGCAGAAAAAAGAACGGCCAGTCCATCAGCAACATTACGTCTTAACGCTGATCCCCTGTCCACGGCATGCCTTTAAGTAATCCATTTGGCCATTTGCCAATAACTGTTGAGGCCCCAACGCTCCCCCCAAATACACCATAATAGGGCTGGCCAGACAGCGACCAGTAGGGTAGGTCAGACTAGATCGGTGCATTGGGAAGAGAGCGCACCTCCATAAAGCAGCGCAATGGCCACTGGACCACCATTCTTTCCCACCACAGATAGGTCCACAAACAGGCAAAAGAAAAGAAAAAACTCAAGGGAGACCAAATGAGGGCGGGCAGGCGGGTAATCCAGGAAAGAGACGCAGACTGCCTAACCAATCCTCAGCTCCCACCCTGAATCACTCCCTCAATCCTAATTGGCTAAATTTCCTAACCTAAATGAACCCTACACCTTCCTGTGTGGAGACTCCCCAGTCTCACCCTCCCTAGGAGTTTATACTTGCTCACTCTCATTTGAGCACTCGCCCAACATTAGGTGTTTTTGTCTATATTTTAATATTTTCTTACAGACGAACTACAGGTGCCAGCGGCCTGCTGGCACCTGTAGTTCGTCTGTAATAAAATATTGTGCATCCTGGCACTTGTAGTTCTCAAAGTGCCATCATGCCAGGAAGGCCTGCTGGGACCCGTAGACTGCCTGTAAAGAATAATATTAACATACCATAAACTGAGCACCCACTGCCAGCACGGGTGTGGGGCATAGCCTTGGGCGCTGATTATTACTCGGAAAGGAGGGACTCCTTTTTATTTTTGAGGCCCCTACTTTCTGAGGAATTCAAGTCCTGAGATGACCAGTTTTGGGGCTGGTAATGTGATGGCATGGAGACCCCTGGTGCTGGTTATTGGAACCCCATGCTATTTTCCACCAGATCAAACTCAAAGGTCCAGGGCTGGTTATTGATTAGGAGAGACCCCACATAACAACCACAATGATAGTTCTCCAACTCCCCCCACCTCCCTTCAACATTGTCATCATTTCCCCCACCACATAATAAATCCCCCTTCCCCCAAGCCAAAAGGATATTACTCCAGCAGACGCAGATTGGAGGAGAGGGGAGGGAGGTGATGCTGAAGGTTTCTGCAGAATAGCAAACTCCAATTTCAAGTCACGCTTCTGTACTATGACTGGACTGTGAGCCACTCACTAGAGGACTGTCCTTGCTGGGTATACAGCTATTCTTAGTTACTCCAGTATGGATGGTCAGGGCGCTTTAAGAGAGAAGGAGGCCTGTGTTCTGTCTCCTCTGTTTGGGCCCCCTCCTCTCTGCCGGCATGCGAAAAATGTTGTGGCAGCCATTTTCCCAGTGACTTCTCTACTGCGCATGCGCAGAACACTGTGAAAATGGCTGCTGTGCCATTTTCCCGGTGATTCTACAGCGCTGCTGACATCGGCCCTGGTTTGTCCATCCCTGATCTAGTCTATATACAAGCAGTAATAAAATTGACTGGTCTCTAGTAACAGTCAGAAATACCTCATGATACAGGGCCCGATTCCTTCGCACTGGAGGAGTAAGTCCTGGGATACGCACAGACTGGTGAGTGTGATGTGAACGGTTTTGCAGACTGAGGGGATTTTTCGCACAGCGTACACATTTAATCATACATTTGCACGGGGCGAATTTTCACTCCCCCTGGGCGGCGACTATCTGATCGCAGGACAGTGTAAATTGCAGCCAGCGGTCAGGTCTGAATCAGGATCTTTATCCTTCCTCATCCTACAAAGTGCACTATCAGCTATCCCTATGGGGGTCATTCCGACCTGATTTCACGCTAGTTTTTTCACTGCGATCAGGTCTGTACTATGCATGCGTAGGCACCGCAATGCGCAGGCGCGTCGTACATGTGCAAAGCGGATCGTTGCTGAGCGATGGATTTAATGAAGAAACCATTTGCACAGCCGATCGCAAGGAGATTGACAGGAAGAAGGCGTTTGTGGGTGTCAACTGACCGTTTTCTGGGCGTGGTTTGAAAAACGCAGTCGTGTCCACGCGTTTGCATGGCGGGTGTGTGACGTCAACTCCAGGCAACAACAGGCTGAAGTGATGGCAGCGGCTGAGTAAGTTCTGAGCTGCTCAGAAACTGCACAAACTCTTTTTGTACCACTCGGCTGCACATGCGATCGCACACTTGTGGAGATGTGCCCCGTGTCCCAGGGCACATCAGACCGGCAGGGTGCAGGGGATCTGCATCCCCTGCAGTTCCTGGCTGTGGGCAGCGCTTGGGCAGCTTGTCTGTCCCCAGCGCCTGTCAGTGTGTGGTGGCGGCGGGTGTCTGGTGCAGGGATCGGATGTTTCCCTGCACCAGGCTGTCGGCTGCGGAGGCGTTCAAATGTTGGCGCCCTCCGGGAGCCAATCGCGGCTCCCGGAGCGGCGGCCAATCGGAGACGGGCGCGGCGAGCCAATCGGTGCTCGCCGCGTCATAGGCCCCGCCCCCGGCGTCTGACGTCAGACGCCGGGCGGGAGCCAAAGAGAGGAGGCGCGCAGAAGAGCCGGACGGGGAGCCCAGGCGGCGTGGACGAGGAAGACGGCGGCAGTGGGGAGAAGAGCTCCGGTGGCCGCTGAAGAGGCCGGAAGACGTCGGCCTGCAGGAGGAAGATGTCCAGCGGCGGCTGGACGCGGAGGAGAGATGGCGGCGCCGCTGGCCAGGACGGGTCAGCGGCAGAAGAGAGTGCCGGAGACCCCATGGATCAGGTGAGGCCTCAGTGAGGCAACTTTCACCCCCTCCCTTTTCCTCCCTAGACCACCAGGGACGGGCATTAGGCCCGGGGCACAATTCAGGCACTAGGCCTGTTGCGCAGATAGGAGTTTGGGGGTCACCATCTGAGTCGGTGGTTTGGGCGTTAGGCCCAAGCCACCTAAGCGGCGCAGTAGGCGGGCACTAGGCCCGGGGGCAATCCAGGCAATAGGCCTGTGGGGACATTAGAGGGCATTAGGCCCTAGTGTACTTTGGCCAATTAGGATATAATAAGGTGACCCTGGGCACCAGGCCCAGGTCACCCAACGAGGTACAAGTTAGGCGGGCGCTAGGCCCGTGGGTGAAGTCAGGCCTCCGGCCTGTGTGCAGTCAGGGGGCGCTAGGCCCAGTGAATAAGTGCCCCGAGGTGAATAAAGGTGGCACTGGGCACTAGGCCCAGGTGACAATGCTAAATTCCTTGTCGTATAAACAAACCTTATGAAGCTAAGAACACTGTACGCTGTTTATTTAAGAAATACCGTAATGATACGCTATTTGCGTAACGATCGCTCAGCCGTAGGCGAGACGCTCAAGCGTCACGTTCGCTCACGGCCCAGTGATCACAGGACACGTTATTGGTTATGTCTAGGGGAAAGATTCGCTGTAACGTAGCGTACGCTAGAGACCACGAGGAGGTCACCAGCGATGCAGACGCTCACAACACTATACCTTTATGTTAAACCTTATACCGATGAAATACACTGAATACCTTAATGTGAGTACAGGGTGTAAGTGCAACCTTGTGGAACCTGACTATCTACAAAGCTGCATGAGCGTCACCGACGCTCAAATGAACACTTATCACTATAGGAAATACACAGATACTGGTTTAGGTTTCCAAGGCCTATTAACTGTATTATGTCTAATATACTTGTAAAAGGGGATAACAGTACATATGATACACTGCAATATAACAGAGACTTCCTAACCACAGAACTAAACAATAAATACAAAAAGACAATACTACACTGACCTAAATGCAATACGATACAATACTATAATACTATAAGGTATTTAAGAGAAAAAGAGGAGAGAGAGAGATAGAGAGAGAGAGAGAGAGATTGGCTCGCAGAAAGACAATGATTATGGAGAGAACTTACGCACAAAGGGTATGATCGCCAGCGCCTCGATATCCAGCTCCCGATTATCAGCAGATAACCGTTGATGAGAGAGTGAGAGCTGGATGTGGTCGGCCTGCCTATTTATGCTCCACACACAATGCAATCTCCTGGTCCTACAATCCCATTGTCCATTGGCCGAAGGAATTCGGCCCTGTACTGTAACCAAAGGTCATAGGTTGATTCATACAGGTGGGCTGTGCTGATTTCCAACAGCTCAGGTGGGTGGGGAACTGGGTTTCCCGCCGCATACCTGAGTATGTGCAAATCATAGAAATGGACATAAACTTCTTATGTCCATAACTATTCGCACGAGCGATTAATACGCTCCAAACCAACACCGGAATATTGCTAATTAAATACTCTTCCGATGGGTACCAAACACTGCTGTATGATTCCTGTTAAACCCTTCGTACGATGCAAAGAGGGATTCCTCAGCTCTGGGACATTATACTTTAACCAAACTTACAGAAACTATCAAAGGGATCATGATCTATAAACTACATTAATTGTGAACATTTGTAACTAATGAGTCGCACGCTACGATCACATAAACTCTACCGTAAATGCGCATACTGCGCGTGCGAGTGCACGCTGTTGCGGGTATGCGCTTCCACGGGAGAGCGTACGCATGCGCAGCACGGACCAGTGTGCGGTGCAAATATGGCAACGTGCATTGAGACATTTTTCTGACTTTGACAGTCCACCCTTTGGCAGTCAATAATAACTGCCACAAAATATTTAAGGAGAAAAATGTAAGTCAGGGGTTAATTGATTTCCATGGTGGGGAAAGGAAGAAGAATGGAGTAGGTGTGAAGAGGGTATGACCTAGTGAGAAAGTAGAAGCATGTGTGTATGAGTCCATGTTTGGAGGGTCATGTATCATCGTGCCGTACGTGTGGTAAATCAAGCTTCGAGGTATTGCGAAGTATACATTTGAATTCCTTCTTATCCTGTGGTACAGGTCTGTGGATGGGCTGTCAAACTCTACCGAGCTCATTTCGGCTGTGGTTGTAACACAATGGGGATGCACATTTTAGTTGATGATACATGAATTGGGGGGGGGTATGTGGTTGCTGCTATCTGTGCCTGTATTCCCTATCGACTACGTGTGTTATTGCCTGAGGGTTGCAGAGATGAAGATAAAGAACACTTACGAAAAATGCAATGATATTCTATGTCAGGGTAATGTACGTTCGTCGATTGAGGTCTTGATTGGTGTCGGTTGATTGGAGTCTTCTTTTTTGTGCTTTTGCTCATAAATCGTGAGTAAAGCATACAACGTCCATGGATTTACAAAAAATGTTGGGCTAGCGTGATTTTAAAGTTCCTAGGGAAACTGGGGTACCCATGGCATTGTCCATCAAAATCTTGTTTATCAGGTCGTCTGCTCTTCTTCTTTCCATCTTTCCGTTGTCGGCCCCTTGGCTCATCAAATCCTTCGTCTACGTGGGTCTTTGTACCTCGGAGGAAAACATAGAAATGGGTGAAAGGCGGACCGTATACTCATTACATCATTACGTCATGGTTTCTAGCATTGGGTCATAAATCAAATCCAGGTTAATTACAGTTTCCTCACTCCTTAAGCTCATCACTTTCGTACTTTGCTTGCACCTCATCAAAGCCTGCCCGCATCTAAATATCAATCCAATAGATATAACGACACCCAAAATACATAGGAGAAACTTTCCAACATCCATTATGACTCCTTGAGCCCAGTCTCCTAAACCGGAGAACCAATTTCGCGGGTTCAACCATGACACCCAACCAGTCAGCTCATTACCTACAGCAGCAAGGGTGAGATTGTGTTTTCGACGAAATTCCCACTTTAATTGCAGAATATCGTCCATCTTTTGGTCTATGACCTCTACCGGATCCTCGGTGCTATTTGTGATGTACGTGCAACACTTTATGCCGTACTGTGTTGCCAATGTAACACAATATCCGCCTGTTACTGCTGTAAGGTAATTAAGAACCATCCTATGCTGAACTAGTTCTGTTTTGTAAGCTTGAAGTTCTCTTCCAGTGTATCTAAACGTGTCATCATACATTTCAGTGATATTATCTAACAAATTGGCGAGTGCGGAAATGTATCTATAATTCATCACACCTCGAGCGGTGCGAGTGAAATCTAACGCTACCAGAACCTGAATCCCGGTGGATTCATGGATAAGATCAGAGGCCGGATGCTCTAACCTTTCTGACAGTTGTCTTTTAACAAGGTGCTCGTAGTGAGTGTGAGTATAAGGAGTTTGGGCACCACGGTGTATGTCCTTCATTTTGTCATGTGTAACAGTCATCACTTCAGGCAATACTTTTCCAATATAACACAATCCTTCAGAGTTTGGGGCAAGCCACTTGTACGCCTTTCTCCCGCATATGAAATATGCATCATCGGGGAGAACATATGGGACGGAGAAGGACATGACCATGTTACAAACCTTCCAGGTGAAATCTCCTGACCCTAATTCTTCCATCTGTCTAATGCACGTATCAGTTTGTACGATATGTGCACAGTATCCTGGTGATACCTCTCCAACTTTAGTAATCCTATTTCCTAAAGTATATCGATACCGGAAAGATTTTCCTCTACTGGCTATGTGGCGTACGAGCTCTGTATCTGTAGGCATTCTATCTGCTCTGTGTGAAAAGGTCATGGTAAGGTTGCTCCATGACACTTCCCAATTTCCCGGTTTTCTGGGATTGGAGATGTTAAAACATATGAGGGACCTATCCACATGGTATTGGTGGAGCTTCAAACTAGGAGGGCTGGAGATGTTAAACCTCCGGTCCACCGGTCTCCCACCACTTAGCTCAAGTACCTCCCCTAACGTTAAAGGAAATGGTACTAGCCCTGATTTACTGTGACCCTGAGGTACTTGAGAGCATACCCAACAATCTGTTTGGTTTAACACGTTACCCACTAAGGAGTGATAGTCACTCAATGGATGCCGGTCAATATGGATATTAAAACTAGATTGACATTTCTTTATGCATCCATCTTCAACCAGATTATCACAGAGCCTACAGATACAATTTTCCTCAGCTAACAATCCATCACAATTTCTTCTATCGGATCGTTTTCTGATACTCGCCTTTGCTTGTTGGCTTGGTTGATCTTGGAAAACTACACCTCCATCATCATAATCGGAACCCATTCCAGAACCTCTTTCGACCTCTATGGTACTCTCGCCGGAACAGACTGCTCTGGTCAACATCATGGTTAACATCAAAATCCGGACCACAGTCTCTTGGGGCAAGTCCATCTTTGAGGAGGAAATAGAGAAGAATGAGAAGGGGGAAAAAGAAATTTTAAAGGAGAGGGGATGGGAAGTGGAGAAAACAATAAAAGGGAGAGGGGAGTCGACAGCTGCTTTCGGTCTTCAAGGCTCAGGTGCCGCCTCAGTCCTCCTGGAACAGACACTCTAGTGATACAACCTCTACCGTCTGTTCCTTATCACGGGACTTCTCTGGATCAGCAACCTTCTTGCAGTGGGATGAATGGACCCAAGTCTCTCTCTCAGCAACCTTCAATGCTGTGGTGCTAGTCAATAAGACCTGGTATGGTCCTTCCCATCTATCAATAAGACAACCTGAGCGTAGAAAATTTCGTATCATTACATAATCCCCAGGTTCAATGTCATGACAATTACTATCTGGTAAATCAGGAATCACCAACTTCAGATTATCATTTTGATTCCTCAACTGCTTACTCATGTTAATCAAGTATTTGACAGTTACTTCATTGTTACATTTCAAATCATCCTGAGGGTTAATCATGACATGCGGTTGTCGACCAAACAAGATTTCAAAAGGGGACAGATTAAGAGGGGACCTGGGAGTGGTTCTGATGCTATACAAAACAATGGGTAAAGCTTCTGGCCACGTCAATCCTGTCTCTGCCATTACTTTACTCAATTTATTTTTAATAGTGCTGTTCACTCTTTCGACCTTCGCGCTCGCCTGTGGACGGTACGGAGTGTGCAGCTTACTATCAATTCCCATCAACTTACACATTCCTTGAAAGACATCACCTGTAAAATGGGTACCCCTATCACTTTCAATGATTCTAGGGATACCATATCTACATACAAATTCCTGCACAATTTTCTTAGCTGTAAACATAGCGGTATTTGTAGCTGTTGGAAAAGCTTCAACCCAATTCGAGAAAACATCTATACAAACAAGTACATATTTCAAATTTCGACATGGGGGTAATTGAATGAAGTCAATTTGTATTACTTGGAAAGGGCCGCCGGCAGGTGGGATATGGGATGGTTCTGTTGGTATTGCTTTTCCAATATTCTTTCTCAGACAGGTAAGGCATGACATTGCTCTTTTACTAGCATGAGAGGAGAATCCTGGGGCGCACCAGTATGCTCTTACCAACTTGCACATCCCCTCCTTGCCTAGATGAGTCAGCCCGTGAGCTGCTTCAGCCAGACACGGAAGGTATGCCCTGGGGGCCACTGGTTTACCATGTCCATCCGTCCAGAGCCCTGAGGACTCCTGGCCATATCCCTTTGCCTTCCAGACTGCCTTCTCCTGAGTGGAACACAAATTCTGTATTTCACACAACTTTTGTGTGTTGATGGTATTAAATACCATCAGTTGTGTGGTGTCTGTCCGTATGGGGGTAGCAGCTGCAAGCTTTGCAGCTTCGTCTGCTCGGCTGTTACCAAGGGATACTGGGTCTTGACTATATGTATGTGCTTTACATTTGATAACAGCCACTCTGTCGGGTTCCTGTATCGCTGTTAGAAGCCTTTTTATGTGAGCTGCATGCGCTATCGGTGTACCAGCTGCCGTCATGAAATTTCTGAGACGCCATAGCGCTCCGAAATCATGGACTACCCCGAACGCGTATCTAGAATCGGTGTAGATATTGGCAGACTTACCCTTAGCCAATTCACATGCTCTGGTTAGGGCGACCAGTTCAGCAACCTGGGCTGAGTGAGGTGGGCCTAGCGGTTCCGCTTCTATGGTGTCTTGGTCATCTACGACTGCGTATCCAGTACACAAGTCTCCCGAGTCTGACTGTCTGTGACAACTACCGTCCGTGTAGAACGTGAGTTCTGCATCTTCTAGTGGATTGTCACTGATGTCAGGCCTTGCGGAAAAATTTTGGGTCAAATATTCCATACAATCATGTGCATCTTCCTTTGCATTAAATCCTCCTTCCCCATCACTCTCACCTCCCACCCTTTGTGCCTGTCCAGGCACACCTGGGAGAAATGTTGCAGGGTTTAATGCGCTGCATCTCCTTATGGTGATGTTTACTGGGGCCATTAATGCCAATTCCCATCTCGTAAACCTTGCTGATGAGACATGTCTGGTTTGGGCAGAATTCAATAAGGCCGATACCGCATGTGGTGTATGGATTGTGAGGTTGTGGCCTAGCACGACATCTTCGCTTTTCGTCACTAGCAATGCTATCGCTGCAACGCTACGCAAGCATGTGGGGAGGGATCGCGCTACCGTGTCTAGCTGCGCGCTGTAGTATGCAATTGGCCTGCTGGCATCACCGTGTTTTTGTGTTAGTACACCTGCTGCGCACCCAGCACTTTCTGTTCCGTATAGTTCAAAGGGTTTCCCATAGTCTGGCATACCTAGTGCTGGTGCCTGCGTTAGGCACTGTTTGAGTCTCTCAAATGCTTTTTCAGATTCGTCTGTATGCGAAATCCGATCAGGTTTGTTTGAAGAGACCATTTCCTGCAAAGGTAGCGCCAATATGGAAAACCCTGGGATCCAATTACGGCAATACCCACACATTCCTAAAAACGTCCTGATCTGTTGCTGGGTTTGTGGCAGTGTCATGTCTCTAATGGCTTGGATTCTATCAGCGGTCAGGTGTCTCAGTCCTTGTGTTAGACAGTGTCCCAAGTATTTTACCTTAGCTTGGCATAATTGCAACTTGTCTTTGGAGACCTTGTGACCTGTGTCTGAAAGATGAAACAGGAGCTGTTTCGTATCCTTCAGGGATGCCTCCAACGAATCAGAACACAGTAGTAGATCATCCACGTACTGTATCAACACTGATCCACTTTCCGGTTGGAAAGACTGTAAACAATCATGCAAAGCCTGAGAAAATATACTTGGACTATCTATGAAACCTTGGGGTAACCGAGTCCACGTATATTGGACTCCTCTGTATGTGAATGCAAACAAATATTGGCTGTCAGGGTGCAGAGGTACCGAAAAGAAAGCGGAGCAGAGGTCAATAACAGTGAAAAATTTGGCAGTGGGAGGAATTTGCATTAGGATGACAGCTGGATTAGGCACTACGGGGAACTGACTCTCAACTATTTTGTTAATCCCCCTTAGATCCTGCACTAGCCTGTAACCCCTCCCCCCACTCTTTTTAACAGGGAAGATGGGACTATTTGCTGTGCTGGACGTTCTTACTAGAATGCCCTGTTGTAGCAAGCGCTCTATTACCGGGAAAACTCCTAACTCCACCTCTGGCTTCAGAGGATACTGTGGGATTTTTGGAGCTATCCTACCATCTTTTACTTGTACAACTACTGGAGCTACATTTGCCATTAATCCAGTGTCCTGTCCATCTTTTGTCCAAAGCGACTCTGGTATCTGAGATGTCATCTCTTCTACTTGGGATGGATTCCTATTTGTCATAATGGAATGTGACATTAATTTTGATGGGGAGTCTAACATGTCTCGTACTTCCTGAGCGTGATTCTCAGGGATGTCCAAGAATACACCTTCAGGAGTACAATAAATGACGCAACCCATTTTACATAGTAAGTCTCTTCCCAGGAGATTGGTCGGTGCCGATGCAGCCAGCAAAAAGGAATGCTTGGTATGCAAAGGCCCTATTGTAATCTCGGCTGGTTTGCTAACAGGGTAGTGCTGGACTACTCCTGTTACTCCTATGGCTGGAACTGTCCTACCAGTGGTTCTCATGCCCACTGTCGAATTGATCACTGACTTGGCCGCCCCTGTGTCTACAAGAAAGTTTAAAGTTTTACCGGCTACATTGATTGCAATCTCTGGTTCGCTTCCAAGACTGACAATCAATTTAACTGGTTGCAGATTACAGGTATGGCCACACCCCTATTGGGTATGCTGACCTCCCTGAATCCCGCTGGCAGCAACTACTTGTGAGGGAGTTAGCTGGGAACTACCAGAGGCATGCCAATCTCTGTGTGGGGGATATCTTTTTGTTTCCCCTGTATGTGGCTCAAAACTCCGCCTCTGTGGACCCTGCTCCCAATGTCGTGTGTGGTGTTGTTGTCTAGGGGGTTGAAAAGATCTTTGTACATTTCTTACTCTACAGTCTCGTGCAAAATGTCCTGGTTTGTTACAAGAAAAACATGTTATCATACTTGCCTTACCCACAGGATTCGGTGGTACATACGCAGGCTGCCTTGTGGTCAGCGCCTGTATACTTACGGACATCAACTTATCACTTTGCGACTCCCTGTGCCTAGTGATATTTCTGTCGTGATCAATAGCAGCCTCTCTCAAGGTGGACACTGACAGACCTCGCCAACATGGCTGCGTGGTCTGTACCCTAGCTTTTAATGTTTCTTTCAAACCATCCATCAGTACAGATACTGCTACTTCTCGATGGTTTGGGTTGGTCTTAATGTCTTCTATACCAGTGTACTTTGCCATTTCTAATAGTGCCCGGTGAAAATATTCTATTGCCGTTTCGGACTCCTTTTGCTTAATGGAAAATATTTTATTCCATTTAACAACGGCTGGGAAATACTCTTTTAGCTGTAAATTTATCCTTTTTACATTATCCTTATTGTACACGTCTGTAAGCGGTACATCTTTATCCAATGCACAATCAGCTAAAAACTGAGTTGCATCAACATTGGAAGGTAAACAAGCTCTTAGCAGTATCTGCCAATCCTTGTTGTTGGGTTCTACCGTGTTACCTAAATCCCTGATGTATTTTTGGCTAGCAACTAAATCCTTCCTGGGGTCAGGAAATTCGGACACTATTGTTCTTAATTCCATTCTGGAAAATGGAGTGTACATGGCAATGTTCCTTATGGGAGTGGCGCCAGACACATCTGTTTTTCCATTGGGAACTGCTATTACCCTTACAGGAGCAATTCTAACAGCCTCTTCTTGTGTAGATTCTACAGCTTGTTGTGGTACAATTGTTTCAGTGTAGTGCATGGTGCCGTACTTACCCGTTGACACGACCTCACCTATCCCTCCGCTAGGGGCTTTCACTAATCTCGTGGGTGTCGCTGTGCCTACTGTGGTCTCTGCTATGGTGGCTGCAAGAGAGAGAGCTGAAATTGTTGCTGAATCGTCTTCTTGATCACACTCCTGAGGAAGGTTCAAAACAGGGTACATCTTGCACGGGTTAATACTTGCATGAGTTATTTGGTTAACATCATTAACATTTACAGTGTTACTAAGAGTTTGTGTTTTACAACCCAGTGCGTTTCTCTCCGCAATCAACTTCTCTCCTGCAATGTATGGTGGGGGAGGAGCTGTGGCAATCAACTTCCTGACTGCCCCAGATCCCGCCGCCAGAGCCAAACCTCTCTGTATCTCACCTTCCTGGTGCCATAACTGTAAATAATCATGATGCTGAATTCGTCTCTTTGCTGATTTTACGAGACATATCCTCCTCCTTAAATTTTGTAACACCTCTGGACTGAAGCTACCTATTCTTGGGAACTTGTCCCTGTCTTGTACAGTCATTCTCTCCCATTCATCACATAAAACCTCTGTGTGACTACCGTATTTTTCACACATGATGTATCTTGCCGACCCGACTGGTCGGTTCTCTGAATCAACCTGAACCTGGGTTGATCGCCCCCTACCTGAGCAACTGGCCCCCATCGTCTGTAGGTGTTGCTTAATCCTCCTTGGATTTTCTGTATCAAGGTTTTCAGCAAGCCTTTTCAGACAACCAAATTACTCCACAGTAGGCCGGCGGTGGCGGTTTACCGAGTACCCCACTCACTCGCCCACCTCGACCAATACGACCTGTAAACACCGTTATGATGCCAGCGTACTCGATACAGGGCCCCTATGGAACCTTCAGTTTACTGGAACATATGAGGGTTACCCGCAGGACACTTACTCTTTCCAGTAAAGTTGGGGTTGTTAGATAGTTCCTGAGTGACCAGCGAACTTCCCTTCCAAAAATAAAAAATTACACAAATCACGTCAGAATGTACAAATAGCGTTTGTGACCACTTTACTCTAATGGTATTTAGGTCAGATTACTAACTACTGCACACAATTACGTGTGGTCCAATCGTTCAGTACACGAGCACTACTTGTCATGTACTGAAAGACCAATGGAATCGATGTTTCCGGCCGCGATTCCTTCAGCAAGAGCTTATGGCCTATATGGGTTCTGCACCAACACCCCAGGCGTTGTGCCACTGGACTTTTATAGCGGACCTTTTTACCTTATGACCTCCTGGTCTTGTTACCTTATGACCTCCTGGTCTTGTTACCTTACCTTATGGTCCGCTATACTCTAATGCTCAAATATTATTTAACCAACTGTCAAAGTCAGAAAAATGTCTTAGTGCACACTGCCATATTTGCACCGCACACTGGTCCGTGCTGCGCATGCGTACGCTCTCCCGTGGAAGCGCATACCCGCAATAGCGTGCACTCGCACGCGCAGTATGCGCATTTACGGTAGAGTTTATGTGATCGTAGCGTGCGACTCATTCGTTACAAAAGTTCACAATTAATGTAGTTTATAGATCATGTTCCCCTCAATAGTTTCTGTAAGTTTGGTTTAGATAGAATGTCCCTGAGCGGAGGAATCCCTCTTTGTATTGCACGAAGGGTCTAACAGGAGTCATACAGCAGTGTTTGATACCCATCGGAAGAGTATTTAATTAGCAATATTCCGGTGTTGGTTTGGAGCGTATTAATCGCTCGTGCGAATAGTTATGGACATAAGAAGTTTATGTCCATTTCTATGATTTGCACATACTCAGGTATGCGGCGGGAAACCCAGTTCCCCACCCACCTGAGCTGTTGGAAATCAGCACAGCCCACCTGTATGAATCAACCTATGACCTTTGGTTACAGTACAGGGCCGAATTCCTGTGTCCAATAAACTGTAGGATTGTAGGGACTAGGAGATTGCATTGTGTGTGGGGCATAAATAGGCAGACCGACCACATCCAGCTCTCACTCTCTCATCAACGGTTATCTGCTGATAATCGGGAGCTGGATATCGAGGCGCAGGCGATCATACCCTTTGTGCGTAAGTTCTCTCCGTAATCATTGTCTTTCTGTGAGCCAATATCTCTCTTTCTCTCTCTATCTCTCCTCTCCTCTTTTTCTCTTAAATACTTCGTAGTATTATTGTATTGTATTGTGTTAGACCAGGATAGCATTGTAGTTTATCCCTTAGTTAGGTGTTTGGTTAGGAAGTCTTTGTTATATTGTAGTGTATCATTTGTACTGTGTTACTCTTTTACAAGTATACTAGATATAATACAGATTATAGGCTTTGGAACCCTAAACCAGTATCAGTGTATTTACTATAGTGTTAAGTGTTCACTTGAGCGTCGGTGACGCTCAAACAGCTTTGTAGATAGTCAGGTTACACAAGGTTGCATTTACACCCTGTACTCACATTAAGGTATTCTGTGTGTTTCATCGGTATAAGGTTTAATATCAAGGTATAGTGTTGTGAGCGTCTGCACCGCTAGTGACCTCCTCGTGGTCTCTAGCGTATGCTACGTTACAGCGAATCTTTCCCCTAGACATAACCAATAACGTGTCCTGTGATCACTGGGCCGTGAGCGAACGTGACGCTTGAGCGTCTCGCCTACGGCTGAGCGATCGTTACGCAAATAGCGTATCATTACGGTATTTCTTAAGTAAGCAGCGTACAGTGTTCTTAGCTTCATAAGGGTTATTTATACGACAAAGGAATTTAGCATTGTCAATTGCGGGCTCGTCCGGTCCTTTTCACATCTGCACTAGGTAGACCAGCAGACATTATCCCCCAGCAAAAGGGTGGGAGGTTGTCTCGCAGTTGCTGACGGGATAAGCGTCTGCTTCGCTTAGACAAAGAGTGCTGAAGGAACCCGGTAACCGGAAGTAAGAACAAAACGCTTGTGTCTTTTAAAACTGTTTATTTTTCTTTTGTCTTGCGTACGCATACATTTATCTGCATTTCTTTTTCAAATTTCGTATATCACTATTCCTGTTTGCCAATTTTTTTATAGTTGATAGAAAGTGCTAAAAAGAGATTTGCTGTTATTTAAAAGTAGAGGTAATAGTTAAAGTATAGAACAAACACACGGTTTGTCTGAGATACAAGGCAGTCAGTGTGGATTGCGGTAGATGATCAGGGATCATCTACATTGATAAATAAATATATTGTGTTACGGTGGATCCTTTGCATTGCGTACACGTGTCGCTAACAAAGACTAGCGTACGCAATCCAAAAGGCAGACGCACGCAGCGTACACTACGCAACGTAGCGTCTGGTTACGCCCACGTAGCTCAAGTTGTGATAAAGTGGATTTTAGCGCAAAGCGATAATTAGCGCAAAGGCGATAAGTAACGCACAGCGGTAGATAACGCGACGCGGTAAATAACGCAAATCTATTTTTGGGAAAACTGAAATTTAGTTTAACAGATCCTGCTCCTAATTGGTAACACTTTTGGCCTGAAGACAATTTCTGCGCAGAAATAGATATAGAAACAAAAGTGTACATGTGTTGAGTGAGTGTGTTTTGTATACAAAAGTTTATACAATTTTAAAGGTGGAACCAAAAGGAAAGTCGGGTACTCGTTAAGGAACATACGTGTAAGTGACATATACGGTGGCCAGGGAGGCATCCCTGGTTAAAATAATATTTGAGCATTAGAGTATAGCGGACCATAAGGTATCAAGACCAGGAGGTCATAAGGTAACAAGACCAGGAGGTCATAAGGTAAACAGACCAGGAGGTCGTAAGGTAACAGGTAAATAGACAAAGAGGTCCGCTATAAAAGTCCAGTGGCACAACGCCTGGGGTGTTGGTGCAGAACCCATATAGGCCATATAAGCTCTGGTTGAAGGAATCGCAGCCGAAAACATCGATTCCATTGATCTTTCAGTACATGACAAGTAGTGCTCGTGTACTGAACGATTGGACCGCACGTTATTGTGTGCAGTAGTTAGTAACCTGACCTAATACCATTAGAGTAAACTGGTCACAAACGCTATTTGTACATTCTGACGTGATTTGTGTAATTTTTTATTTTTGGAAGGGAAGTTCGCTGGTCACTCAGGAACTATCCAACAACCGATACTTGCTGGGGACTGGTAGGTCCAGCACGCCCCAGTAAATAAAGGTTCACAGGGGCCCTGGGTTGGGTACCGCAGCTCTGGTTACAGTGATTGCGGCACAGGCCAACGTGGGCGAGAAGTAAGTGGGGTACTTGATAAACCACCACCGCCGGCCTGCCCAAGGACATCTTGGTTTGTTTGTAAGGGTGCGCTGAAAGCCTTGATATTCAAGGAGGAATAAGCAACGCCTGCAGATTATGGGGGCCATTTGTTCCGGTAGGGGGCGATCAACCCAGGTTCAGGTTGATTCGGAGAACCGATCCATCGGGTCGGCACGATATGTGATGTGTAAGAAATATGGAAATCACGCTGAAGTTTTTTGTGATGAATGGGAGAGAATGACTGTACAAGACAGGGACAAGTTCCCAAGAATAGGTAGCTTCAGTCCAGAGGTGTTACAAAATTTAAGGAGGAGGATAAGTCTCGTTGAACTAACGAAGAGACAAAATAAACATTATGAATATTTACAGTTATGGCAACAGGAAAGTGAATTACAAAGAGAGTCTATTGACTTTTCTGACTCTTATCTTGAGAGGAGAGACATGGCATCGGGAGAGGAGTTGATTGCGGAGAGAAAAGCACAAGGGTGGAACAATAAAAACGCTCTTAGCAACTGTAATATAGATTATAAGAATAAGTGTAATAAATGTAACAATGATTATTGTAATACTGTTGAATGTACAACTATTAACCTGTGCCAGTTGCACCCCATGTCAAACCTCCCTCAGGAATACAAACAAGACAGTGAGCCCAGAACGATGTCAGCACCTTTTCCAACAACCATCACAGAAGCCATCCAGGTGGACACGACCAAATGGGTAAAGGCAATAATCGAACCCCCTAACGGAGGGTCAGGTGAGGTCGTGTCCACAGGTACGTACAATGTTTCATATCACGCACAAACAGATGTACCCCATATTGTAAGGCCAACACAAGATGATGGAACTGAGCTCAATCTGGCCAGGGTGATCTCAGTCCCCAATGGGAAGACTGACGATCAGGGAATCATTCCCGTCAAGGACAGTACAATGCGCTGTCTCTTGTCCCGGACCGAATTGAGATCAATTGTGTCTGAATTTCCTGATCCTAGGAAAAATCTAGCCAAATGTCAAAGGTTTATAAAAGAACTAGGAAACGCCACAGAACCCACCAACAAAGAGTGGCGGACAGTGCTGAGGGCATGTTTGCCCTCCAGGGTTGACCCTGAAAAGTTCATTGCTGATTGTAAATTAAACACAGAGGTACCTTGTACGGAGGAACACAATCAGGAATGTATTAGGCAGATTAACCGACAGTTAGGAATATATTTCCCAGCTGCTGTCAAGTGGAATGAAATTTTCCCCATAAGACAAAACGAAAGGGAAAATGTTTCTAATTATTTCAATCGAGCACTGCAAATAATGGCTGGAAACACTGGGATCACGGACATCAAGACAAATGCACAACATAGAAGAATAGCGGTTAAGGTATTAATGAATGGTTTAAAAGATGAATTAAAAACAAGGGTACAGACCACCAACCCAAACTGGAGAGATATCTCGGTGACTGCACTAAGAGAGGCCGTCATCAATCAGGATCAGAATATCACCAGATACAGAGGGTCACAAAGAGATAAGTTAATGGCAGCAAAAATACAGGCCCAAACCACAAGACCACCCCAACAAAAGCCCCACACCCCTGCGAGAAATCCAGATATGGTAGTCTGTTACCATTGTCATAGAAAGGGACACATTGCAAGAGATTGTAGATCACGAGAAAGACCACACCATAATCATAAAAACCAAGGAACCAGGGAAGCACAGGGGAAACGATTGATGATGATGAGCATCCGAGCGTTTGAGGAGGCATCAAATCAGCCAAGACCCCATTTCACTGACACTTGGAGGAAGCCCAGGATTTGTTACCATTGTAGGAGAGAAGGGCATTATGCCCACAACTGCAACAGCCCACATAAAGTTAGACCCCCTAGACCAAGAAATGAGCAAAATTACAACACACACCATTATAATCAAGAATCACATAGGCAGGAAAGGTGATTGTTAGGAATGGAGGCAAGCCTGAGGTAACGGTTAATGAAGTGGGAGGTCATTCACTGAAGACACGGGAATGACCAGGTTAAACGTTGTAAATGTATTTGTGAAAAATGTTTTTCCCTTTTCTCACTCTCTATCCCCATCTCTGATGATTATTGGTAAGAATTCAAACATTGCATATTCGCCTGGTCCTTGCAGAAGTCTACCAAACCCCAGCATGACCTATCCGCCACTATGTATTCTGGCCAGATACAGACAAGTGGAGTAATGCAAGTGCTGGTGGGGAGGGACTGCTCAAGGAGACCATTAGACACGTAGATACGACAGCCAAATAGTCTGACAATGTTTTCTTAATGTTGACAATGTTTAAAAATGCTTTGTTTCCCTTCTCTTATTGGTGGTTATTGTCGGGTTATGTAATGTATATATGCACATGAATTGTTCTCTATCTCTTTTGTTTTTTATTTTCTCTCTCTCCTCACTCATGTTTCCATGATTTAAAGATGGTATGCCACCCCTAAGTGTTAACCAATGGTAATGCCAGATTTTGCTCCACACAAAAAGATCGCTAGTTAGGAAGAAAGATTACATCACCAAAAGGTTCATTCGGAAGACTGGAGAGACAACACCTTTGAGAAGACAGCAGAACAAAAAGAACAACAAAACGAGAGAACTTATTATCGTAACGAGTTCTCTCCCCCTCAAACTGATTTTCTTATACCCCCTTTACAAATTTCTTCTTTTCTCCTCCTGTAAGATGGACTTGCCCCAAGAGACTGTGATATGGATTTTTCCCGTTAACCATGATGTTGACCAGAGCAGTCTGTTTCGGTGAGAGTACCAGTGAGGTCGAGAAAGGATCCAGAAAGGTCCTGATGACTGAGACGGAGGTGTAAATTTCCAATAGCAACCCAATCACCAAGCAAAGGCGAGTACCGGGCACGATCTAACAACCATGTTATCTGTAAACAACTGTGAAGGAATGTTAGTTCAAAAAGAAAGTTGTATCTGTAGGCTCTGTAACAAAGTAATGCCAATCCAGTTTTAATATCCATATGGACCGGCATCCATTGAGTGACTATCACTCTATAGTGGGTAACGTGTTGAACCAAACAGATTGTTGGGTATGCTCTCAAGTACCTCAGGGTCACAGTAAATCAGGGCTAGTACCATTTCCTTTAACGTTAGGGGAGGTACTTGAGCTAAGTGGTGGGAGACCGGTGGACCGGAGGTTTAACATCTCCAGCCCTCCTAGTTTAAAGCTCCACCAATACCATGTGGATAGGTCCCTCATATGCTTTAACATCTCCAATCCCAGAAAACCGGGAAATTGGGAAGTGTCATGGAGCAACCTTACCATGACCTTTTCACACAGAGCAGATAGAATGCCTACAGATACAGAGCTCGTACGCCACATAGCCAGTAGAGGAAAATCTTTCCGGTATCGATATACCTTAGGGAATAGGATTACTAGAGTTGGAGAGGTATCACCAGGATACTGTGCACATATCGTACAAACCGATACGTGCATTAAGCAGTTGGAAGAATTAGGGTCAGGAGATTTCACCTGGAAGGTTTGTAACATGGCCATGTCCTTCTCCGTCCCTTATGTTCTCCCCGATGATGCATATTTCATATGCGGGAGAAAGGCGTACAAGTGGCTTGCCCCAAACTCTGAAGGATTGTGTTATATTGGAAAAGTATTGCCTGAAGTAATGACTGTTACACATGACAAAATGAAGGACATACACCGTGGTGCCCAAACTCCTTATACTCACACTCACTACGAGCACCTTGTTAAAAGACAACTGTCAGAAAGGTTAGAGCATCCGGCCTCTGATCTTATCCATGAATCCACCGGGATTCAGGTTCTGGTAGCGTTAGATTTCACTCGCACCGCTCGAGGTGTGATGAATTATAGATACATTTCCGCACTCGCCAATTTGTTAGATAATATCACTGAAATGTATGATGACACGTTTAGATACACTGGAAGAGAACTTCAAGCTTATAAAACAGAACTAGTTCAGCATAGGATGGTTCTTAATTATCTTACAGCAGTAACAGGCGGATATTGTGTTACATTGGCAACACAGTACGGCATAAAGTGTTGCACGTATATCACAAATAGCACCGAGGATCCGGTAGAGGTCATAGACCAAAAGATGGACGATATTCTGCAATTAAAGTGGGAATTTCGTCGAAAACACAATCTCACCCTTGCTGCTGTAGGTAATGAGCTGACTAGTTGGGTGTCATGGTTGAACCCGCGAAATTGGTTCTCCGGTTTAGGAGACTGGGCTCAAGGAGTCATAATGGATGTTGGAAAGTTTCTCCTATGTATTTTGGGTGTCGTTATATCTATTGGATTGATATTTAGATGCGGGCAGGCTTTGATGAGGTGCAAGCAAAGTACGAAAGTGATGAGCTTAAGGAGTGAGGAAACTGTAATTAACCTGGATTTGATTTATGACCCAATGCTAGAAACCATGACGTAATGATGTAATGAGTATACGGTCCGCCTTTCACCCATTTCTATGTTTTCCTCCGAGGTACAAAGACCCACGTAGACGAAGGATTTGATGAGCCAAGGGGCCGACAACGGAAAGATGGAAAGAAGAAGAGCAGGCGACCTGATAAACAAGATTTTGATGGACAATGCCATGGGTACCCCAGTTTCCCTAGGAACTTTAAAACCACGCTAGCCCAACATTTTTTTGTAAATCCATGGACGTTGTATGCTTTACTCACGATTTATGAGCAAAAGCACAAAGAAGAAGACTCCAATCAACCGACACCAATCAAGACCTCAATCGACGAACGTACATTACCCTGACATAGAATATCATTGCATTTTTCGTAAGTGTTCTTTATCTTCATCTCTGCAACCCTCAGGCAATAACACACATAGTCGATAGGGAATACAGGCACAGATAGCAGCAACCACATACCCCCCCCCAATTCATGTATCATCAACTAAAATGTGCATCCCCATTTTGTTACAACTACAGCCGAAATGAGCTCGGTAAAGTTTGACAGCCCATCCACAGACCTGTACCACAGGATAAGAAGGAATTCAAATGTATACTTCGCAATACCTCGAAGCTTGATTTACCACACGTACGGCACGATGATACATGACCCTCCAAACATGGACTCATACACACATGCTCCTGCTTTCTCACTAGGTCATACCCTCTTCACACCTACTCCTTTCTTCTTCCTTTCCCCACCATAGAAATCAATTAACCCCTGACTTACATTTTTCTCCTTAAATATTTTGTGGCAGTTATTATTGACTGCCAAAGGGTGGACTGTCAAAGTCAGAAAAATGTCTTAGTGCACACTGCCATATTTGCACCGCACACTGGTCCGTGCTGCGCATGCGTACGCTCTCCCGTGGAAGCGCATACCCGCAATAGCGTGCACTCGCACGCGCAGTATGCGCATTTACGGTAGAGTTTATGTGATCGTAGCGTGCGACTCATTCGTTACAAAAGTTCACAATTAATGTAGTTTATAGATCATGTTCCCCTCAATAGTTTCTGTAAGTTTGGTTTAGATAGAATGTCCCTGAGCGGAGGAATCCCTCTTTGTATTGCACGAAGGGTCTAACAGGAGTCATACAGCAGTGTTTGATACCCATCGGAAGAGTATTTAATTAGCAATATTCCGGTGTTGGTTTGGAGCGTATTAATCGCTCGTGCGAATAGTTATGGACATAAGAAGTTTATGTCCATTTCTATGATTTGCACATACTCAGGTATGCGGCGGGAAACCCAGTTCCCCACCCACCTGAGCTGTTGGAAATCAGCACAGCCCACCTGTATGAATCAACCTATGACCTTTGGTTACAGTACAGGGCCGAATTCCTGTGTCCAATAAACTGTAGGATTGTAGGGACTAGGAGATTGCATTGTGTGTGGGGCATAAATAGGCAGACCGACCACATCCAGCTCTCACTCTCTCATCAACGGTTATCTGCTGATAATCGGGAGCTGGATATCGAGGCGCAGGCGATCATACCCTTTGTGCGTAAGTTCTCTCCGTAATCATTGTCTTTCTGTGAGCCAATATCTCTCTTTCTCTCTCTATCTCTCCTCTCCTCTTTTTCTCTTAAATACTTCGTAGTATTATTGTATTGTATTGTGTTAGACCAGGATAGCATTGTAGTTTATCCCTTAGTTAGGTGTTTGGTTAGGAAGTCTTTGTTATATTGTAGTGTATCATTTGTACTGTGTTACTCTTTTACAAGTATACTAGATATAATACAGATTATAGGCTTTGGAACCCTAAACCAGTATCAGTGTATTTACTATAGTGTTAAGTGTTCACTTGAGCGTCGGTGACGCTCAAACAGCTTTGTAGATAGTCAGGTTACACAAGGTTGCATTTACACCCTGTACTCACATTAAGGTATTCTGTGTGTTTCATCGGTATAAGGTTTAATATCAAGGTATAGTGTTGTGAGCGTCTGCACCGCTAGTGACCTCCTCGTGGTCTCTAGCGTATGCTACGTTACAGCGAATCTTTCCCCTAGACATAACCAATAACGTGTCCTGTGATCACTGGGCCGTGAGCGAACGTGACGCTTGAGCGTCTCGCCTACGGCTGAGCGATCGTTACACAAATAGCGTATCATTACGGTATTTCTTAAGTAAGCAGCGTACAGTGTTCTTAGCTTCATAAGGGTTATTTATACGACAAAGGAATTTAGCATTGTCACAGGGATGCCTCCCTGGCCACCGTATATGTCACTTACACGTATGTCCCTTGACGAGTACCCGACTTTCCTTTTGGTTCCACCTTAAAGTTATATAAACTTTTGTATACAAACACACTCACTCAACACATGTACACTTTGTTTCTATATCTATTTCTGCGCAGAAATTGTCTTCAGGCCAAAAGTGTTACCAATTAGGAGCAGGATCTGTTAAACTAAATTTCAGATTTTCCAAAAAATAGATTTGCGTTATTTACCGCTGTGCGTTACTTATCGCTTTTGCGCTAATTATCGCTTTGCGCTAATTCAACTTTTCGTGACTTGGGCTACGTGGGCGTAACCAGACGCTACGTTGCGTAATGAACGCTGCGTGCGTCTGCCTTTTGGATTGCGTACGCTAGTCTTTGTTAGCGACACGTGTACGCAATGCAAAGGATCCACCGTAACACAATATATTTATTTATCAATGTAGATGATCCCTGATCATCTACCGCAATCCACACTGACTGCCTTGTATCTCAGACAAACCGTGTGTTTGTTCTATACTTTAACTATCACCTCTACTATTAAATAACAGCAAATCTCTTTTTAGCACTTTCTATCAACTATAAAAAAATTGGCAAACAGGAATAGTGATATACGAAATTTGAAAAAGAAATGCAGATAAATGTATGCGTACGCAAGACAAAAGAAAAATAAACAGTTTTAAAAGACACAAGCGTTTTGTTCTTACTTCCGGTTACCGGATTCCTTCAGCACTCTTTACCTAAGCGAAGCAGACGCTTATCCCGCCAGCACTATGAGACAACCTCCCACCCTTTGCTGGAGGGATAATGTCTGCTGATCTACCTAGTGCAGATGTGAAAAGGACCGGACGAGCCCGCAATTGACAATGCTAAATTCCTTGTCGTATAAACAACCCTTATGAAGCTAAGAACACTGTACGCTGTTTATTTAAGAAATACCGTAATGATACGCTATTTGCGTAACGATCGCTCAGCCGTAGGCGAGACGCTCAAGCGTCACGTTCGCTCACGGCCCAGTGATCACAGGACACGTTATTGGTTATGTCTAGGGGAAAGATTCGCTGTAACGTAGCGTACGCTAGAGACCACGAGGAGGTCACCAGCGATGCAGACGCTCACAACACTATACCTTTATGTTAAACCTTATACCGATGAAATACACTGAATACCTTAATGTGAGTACAGGGTGTAAGTGCAACCTTGTGGAACCTGACTATCTACAAAGCTGCATGAGCGTCACCGACGCTCAAATGAACACTTATCACTATAGGAAATACACAGATACTGGTTTAGGTTTCCAAGGCCTATTAACTGTATTATGTCTAATATACTTGTAAAAGGGGATAACAGTACATATGATACACTGCAATATAACAGAGACTTCCTAACCACAGAACTAAACAATAAATACAAAAAGACAATACTACACTGACCTAAATGCAATACGATACAATACTATAATACTATAAGGTATTTAAGAGAAAAAGAGGAGAGAGAGAGATAGAGAGAGAGAGAGAGAGATTGGCTCGCAGAAAGACAATGATTATGGAGAGAACTTACGCACAAAGGGTATGATCGCCAGCGCCTCGATATCCAGCTCCCGATTATCAGCAGATAACCGTTGATGAGAGAGTGAGAGCTGGATGTGGTCGGCCTGCCTATTTATGCTCCACACACAATGCAATCTCCTGGTCCTACAATCCCATTGTCCATTGGCCGAAGGAATTCGGCCCTGTACTGTAACCAAAGGTCATAGGTTGATTCATACAGGTGGGCTGTGCTGATTTCCAACAGCTCAGGTGGGTGGGGAACTGGGTTTCCCGCCGCATACCTGAGTATGTGCAAATCATAGAAATGGACATAAACTTCTTATGTCCATAACTATTCGCACGAGCGATTAATACGCTCCAAACCAACACCGGAATATTGCTAATTAAATACTCTTCCGATGGGTACCAAACACTGCTGTATGATTCCTGTTAAACCCTTCGTACGATGCAAAGAGGGATTCCTCAGCTCTGGGACATTATACTTTAACCAAACTTACAGAAACTATCAAAGGGATCATGATCTATAAACTACATTAATTGTGAACATTTGTAACTAATGAGTCGCACGCTACGATCACATAAACTCTACCGTAAATGCGCATACTGCGCGTGCGAGTGCACGCTGTTGCGGGTATGCGCTTCCACGGGAGAGCGTACGCATGCGCAGCACGGACCAGTGTGCGGTGCAAATATGGCAACGTGCATTGAGACATTTTTCTGACTTTGACACAGGCCACCCTGAGGTGTTAGGTAGGCAGGTCCGCTTGACCTGAGCCCCCGGAAGTGTACAGGAGGTGGGCAGGCTGTGTGGCGCCCACCCCCTTTCAGCGGTAGGTAGGGATTTAAAGGGACAGCACCGTTTGATGATGTACTCCGATGTGTGTGTTGTTACCGTGCAGGGCAAAGTGTTGTTTAGAGTTTGTGCATAGTTTGTGTTGCACCACCCACACTTGAGCCAGTTTGAGGGCTTTGTTTATGTAGTTAGTGTAGCGGATGCACACTAGATTAGAGTTAGGCCCTGCACGGCTGTTTCTCTCTTTGCCTCCTTACAGGGACCTGTAGTGGAGAAGATCGGAGTACAAGACGTAGGACGGTGAGTAACATCGGTCTGTGTGTTCCTTCTGTGTTCGTCCCTATCTGTCTCCCTTCCTTCAGGGCGAGCGGTGAGCCTTGCACGCCGGTGCAAGGTAGAATTTCCACCTGGTGCGAGAGTGCCAATAGGTGAAATTCGGGCTCTGAGGCGGAAGTCTGGGATGACCCTCACCTAGCCCGAAAGCACTATTTTCCTCGGCTCCGGAGGGCGTTTCGGTCCACAGTCAGGAGGACGGCACTCAGCAATCTCCTTCCTCCTAGGTCATCGTGTCCGGATCCGACGGAAGATTTGCCAGGTCCGTTGAAGGTTCCGGTACCTGAAGGTGAGAGAGAGCGGCGCCTGGTGAGTACCGAAACTACACCTGCACGGCAGCAGGCACCACCACACGCGCAGCCGCACCTCTTACACACTTGCAAAGCAAAAATACACTCCCCCGTGGGCGGCGACTATCTGATCGCAGCGCTGCAAAAAGTAGCTAGCGAGCAATCAACTCGGAATGATCCCCTTTGTTTGCAGCCACTGGGTGGGGGGTCCTGCTGATTGGGGAGGTCCCTCTGAGAGCTGCACCAGACGGAAGTAAGTAGCTGCACACGCTGTCTATCTGGTCGCATCTGATGTACCATGCCAGGCAAGTGGTTAAATGACTAGTTACCCAACTCCTATACTCAGGAACCCCTAACAGGGCATGTTTTACAGATCTCCTAGTTAGTGCACAGGTGTATTACTGGCTACACATTTTGTCAGGGAACTATAAAGTGCCCGGTGCTAAAGTCATTGGCTCCCATAGGAGACCGGTGTAGGTAGGTAACTGAAACTGGTGACTGCAGAGACTACCAAGTTCTGAACAGTAGCGGATCTTGACACGGGCAAGCAGGACTTTTGCCAGGGGCGCCGCCTTCTGGAGGGCACTGGCGCCATCTGGAGGGCGCCGCACCATGGCAAGATCATGGCACCATGGCAAGATCCGCTACTACCCGGCTGGTTCCCCGCCGCCCCGCTGTGAAGGGAACTAGACGCTATGCGTCTAGTTTCCCTTCGTGGAGAGGACCTTTGCTGTGCGGTGCGCAATGACGTCATCGCACACCGCACAGCATTGTGGGACTGACACAGATGCTAGGGGTCATAATTGACCTCTAGTGTCTGTCTATGCCAGATCCGAGGAGAGGAGCGGCGCCAGTGGAGGTCTGCAGCGGTCGGGAGCGGGGATAGTAAGTATTCATTTTTTTATTTTTCAGCGGCGCTACTCTACTGTACAGGGGGCGTAACTGACCACGCCCCCTGTATGAAGCCACACCCATATTTCCTGCCCGGGGAAAGGGAAAGAACCGGCCCTGGTTCTGAGATAGAAACATAGAATGTGACGGCAGATAAGAACCACTTGGCCCATCCAGTCTTCCCCATTTTTTACCATATTTTTATCCCAAACCTTATTTGATCCTTATTTCTTTGTTAGGATATCCTCATGTCTACTGTCTTAGAGCAATGTAACATGCATGGGATAGACATAAGTATATCCTTACAAAGAAATAAGGATCAGATAATGTTTGAGATAAAAATATGAGATGCAGGCACTGAGGGTCTCTGCTGTTACTGATGTCTGCAGAACAGGATACTGCGAGTCGTCCCGGAGGATGGTAATCGCTGCTGAGGGAGAACGCCGCAGCTGGTATCCGTAGTGGAGGTGCCAATTGTAATACCCCACAATTGTAGGTGCATATATATATATATATATATATATATACACACACACACACACACACGGGTCCCCCTGGGTAAGATAGTCTCTCACAACTGAGTATCAATCATTAGAGCCCACAGAATAACATGGGCTGCACCTTAGTGGTCCCTGTCAGCCCTGGAGTGGGATAGTTTGGTGCCACTGCATCTATAATTATCCCCCCTGCTCAGCAACAGCCTTGCCCAGGAAATGGAACCCCACCGATTGGCCCCCAAGGTTGCAAGGCAGAAGAACCTTTGGGCGGGCTGTTGCCAGGGCCCGAGGAGCCAGTGATGAAACGGGACGGGGGTGGTCTGGAAGCCCCACAGCACAGGAAGAGGAGAAGAGCCCTGGAGAAGAAGCCGGCGTAAGGAAGAGGAGCTGCTTGCCTGCTGGACTGGGACTGAGGTGTTGGAGCCGTGGAGTCGCCGGGGCCAGAGGACAGAAGAGAACGCCAGCATTGGGAGGACAGCACAAGAAAGGGAAGTCGCCCGCATCATTGCTGGATCCTGGAGGAAGTGCACCGCTGAACCGGAGACCGACTCGAGGAGCGCAGGCACCACTGAGGATGGCTGGGCGACGGAGGACCTTTACCAAGGACCCTGGACCGGACGAGAGTGCAGCGGGGACGGAGAGTGAGGACGCAGGCATCGTGGAGACCTTCCTGACCGGCGACGAGGACCCGGAGAAGACCCCTGGTGTGCGGAAGATAGTGTAGAGACCGGGACAAAGGGTGCATCCCTGGTGCGGTACTCTGCATCCTGGGTAGCGCCAAAGATAAAGATCCAGGAGGTGATCGGAGGTGGCAGAAGCGCCGCAGCTGGTGGAGAGGAAATCTGGGTGCCCTTCCGCTGCATAACTCTGCATTTGGGGAAACATTGTCAAAAGGGGGTAGGCTCTCCTTGTTTAATTTGTGCCGCTCCTCCTCGTCATCTCCTCTTTGGTAGCCCAGCGTTAATTAGTTAATCTAGGGGGAAGGCTCCCCTCAATACCACAATGCCCCTGCTTCACCCTTAACCCTTCCGCTGCCAAACTCTGCAGGGGGGGAACATATTATTAATGGAGGGGGTAGGCTCCCCTCAGCCTCAGGTGCCCTGATCTCATAAGTAAAGAGTTAGGGATTGGCTCCCCTCATTGTACGGGTGCCCTTATCTTGTATGGTTTATAAAAGGGTAGGGGTGAAGAGCCCTCCTTGGTAATTACACGGGTATGCTAGAAAGTGATTGTTTATGCTGGATATGTGCTCCCAGCAACTGGTGCTACGATTATTGGTTGCGTCCAAGTATGTGAAATGCTGGTATTCATTGATCATTTATGCAAACTTCGGCTAGCAGAGTGATAGTTAAAGTTTATGCTTCTGTCTGCTAAGTGATTGTGTTGCTGGTGATGTACTCTCAGAGGCTTCGTGTTTTATATCGGTGTGCTTATTGCTATTACAAAGGCGGGTTATTACTGACTGTGTTATGCAAGCTCCACCCAGCAGTGAATGTCACAGTTAATATATCTGTGCTTTATAAAGATGCAAGCTTGCTGACCTGTTCCCGCAAATTACCTGCTTAATTACCAACGCTGGTTATACGAGACTGTGTTATATTAAGACACCAGCTTGCTTACCTGTGTCCACAAACTCACCTGCGTAATTTCAATTTCTAATAGTACATGTCTAAATTGCAAAAATCTAAAACTGGCTTGTTATCTGTTTTACTTGCTAGCATTAGCCTAAAGGTGTAATTCATTGTGCAAATTTCTTGTTCTTAATACTCCTGTGATTCCTTTTTAATTTTTTTAATACAATAAAATGGTGTAGTATTTATTACAGGCCAGTCTGTGTCTGCTTAACAAAGGGAATCTCACACTTGCCTCTCTGTCACGGTGTGCTGGGAGCGACAAAGTACCGGAAGACCGTCAGCTTGAAGTAAAGACATCAATACACCGCGGACCAGGGGATTACACAATGGTGAGCCCAGCTGTATGACAACTGGCTATGTGGGAGTAAGAAACAGCAGGAATCAGCAAAACAGGAAACTGTAAAGAGTGGGACTGAGAGAACGCACAGCTGCGGGTATCAGCAACACCGAATATTACTGCGAGCGCCCATTTCATGACTGGCACTGAGGATTTGTAGAACAGCAAATATAAGTAAATACCGGAGTCTGCAGTAGATACCCAGCTAGGATAACTGGCGCTAAGGATGTGCACAGCAGCGGGTATAGCATTACTGGTCTGTGGTGGGTGCCCAGCTAGGATAACTGGCGCTAAGGATGTGCACAGCAGCGGGTATAGCATTACTGGTGTATGGTGGGTGCCCAGCTAGGATAACTGGTGCTAAGGATGTGCACAGCAGCGGGTATAGCATTACTGGTCTGTGGTGGGTGCCCAGCTAGGATAACTGGCGCTAAGGATGTGCACAGCAGCGGGTATAGCATTACTGGTCTGTGGTGGGTGCCCAGCTAGGATAACTGGCGCTAAGGATGTGCACAGCAGCGGGTATAGCATTACTGGTCTGTGGTGGGTGCCCAGCTAGGATAACTGGCGCTAAGGATGTGCACAGCAGCGGGTATAGCATTACTGGTCTGTGGTGGGTGCCCAGCTAGGATAACTGGTGCTAAGGATGTGCACAGCAGCGGGTATAGCATTACTGGTCTGTGGTGGGTGCCCAGCTAGGATTACTGGCACTAAGGATGTGCACAGCAGCGGGTATAGCATTACTGGTCTGTGGTGGGTGCCCAGCTAGGATAACTGGCGCTAAGGATGTGCACAGCAGCGGGTATAGCATTACTGGTCTGTGGTGGGTGCCCAGCTAGGATAACTGGCGCTAAGGATATGCACAGCAGCGGGTATAGCATTACTGGTCTGTGGTGGGTGCCCAGCTAGGATAACTGGCGCTAAGGATGTGCACAGCAGCGGGTATAGCATTACTGGTCTGTGGTGGGTGACAAGCTAGGATAACTGGTGCTAAGGATGTGCACAGCAGCGGGTATAGCATTACTGGTCTGTGGTGGGTGCCCAGCTAGGATAACTGGCGCTAAGGATGTGCACAGCAGCGGGTATAGCATTACTGGTCTGTGGTGGGTGCCCAGCTAGGATAACTGGCGCTAAGGATGTGCACAGCAGCGGGTATAGCATTACTGGTCTGTGGTGGGTGCCCAGCTAGGATAACTGGCGCTAAGGATGTGCACAGCAGCGGGTATAGCATTACTGGTCTGTGGTGGGTGCCCAGCTAGGATAACTGGCGCTAAGGATATGCACAGCAGCGGGTATAGCATTACTGGTCTGTGGTGGGTGCCCAGCTAGGATAACTGGCGCTAAGGATGTGCACAGCAGCGGGTATAGCATTACTTGTCTGTGGTGGGTGCCCAGCTAGGATAACTGGCGCTAAGGATGTGCACAGCAGCGGGTATAGCATTACTGGTCTGTGGTGGGTGCCCAGCTAGGATTACTGGCACTAAGGATGTGCACAGCAGCGGGTATAGCATTACTGGTCTGTGGTGGGTGCCCAGCTAGGATAACTGGCGCTAAGGATGTGCACAGCAGCGGGTATAGCATTACTGGTCTGTGGTGGGTGCCCAGCTAGGATAACTGGCGCTAAGGATGTGCACAGCAGCGGGTATAGCATTACTGGTCTGTGGTGGGTGCCCAGCTAGGATAACTGGCGCTAAGGATGTGCACAGCAGCGGGTATAGCATTACTGGTCTGTGGTGGGTGCCCAGCTAGGATAACTGGTGCTAAGGATGTGCACAGCAGCGGGTATAGCATTACTGGTCTGTGGTGGGTGACAAGCTAGGATAACTGGTGCTAAGGATGTGCACAGCAGCGGGTATAGCATTACTGGTCTGTGGTGGGTGCCCAGCTAGGATAACTGGCGCTAAGGATGTGTACAGCAGCGGGTATAGCATTACTGGTCTGTGGTGGGTGACAAGCTAGGATAACTGGTGCTAAGGATGTGCACAGCAGCGGGTATAGCATTACTGGTCTGTGGTGGGTGGCCAGCTAGGATAACTGGCGCTAAGGATGTGCACAGCAGCGGGTATAGCATTACTGGTCTGTGGTGGGTGCCCAGCTAGGATAACTGGCGCTAAGGATGTGCACAGCAGCGGGTATAGCATTACTGGTCTGTGGTGGGTGACAAGCTAGGATAACTGGTGCTAAGGATGTGCACAGCAGCGGGTATAGCATTACTGGTCTGTGGTGGGTGCCCAGCTAGGATAACTGGCGCTAAGGATGTGCACAGCAGCGGGTATAGCATTACTGGTCTGTGGTGGGTGACAAGCTAGGATAACTGGTGCTAAGGATGTGCACAGCAGCGGGTATAGCATTACTGGTCTGTGGTGGGTGCCCAGCTAGGATTACTGGCACTAAGGATGTGCACAGCAGCGGGTATAGCATTACTGGTCTGTGGTGGGTGCCCAGCTAGGATAACTGGCGCTAAGGATGTGCACAGCAGCGGGTATAGCATTACTGGTCTGTGGTGGGTGCCCAGCTAGGATAACTGGCGCTAAGGATGTGCACAGCAGCGGGTATAGCATTACTGGTCTGTGGTGGGTGCCCAGCTAGGATAACTGGCGCTAAGGTTGTGCACACTAGCGGGTATAGCATTACTGGTCTGTGGTGGGTGCCCAGCTAGGATAACTGGCGCTAAGGATGTGCACAGCAGCGGGTATAGCATTACTGGTCGGTGGTTGGTGCCCAGCTAGGATAACTGGTGCTAAGGATGTGCACAGCAGCGGGTATAGCATTACTGGTCTGTGGTGGGTGCCCAGCTAGGATAACTGGCGCTAAGGATGTGCACAGCAGCGGGTATAGCATTACTGGTCTGTGGTGGGTGCCCAGCTAGGATAACTGGTGCTAAGGATGTGCACAGCAGCGGGTATAGCATTACTGGTCTGTGGTGGGTGCCCAGCTAGGATAACTGGTGCTAAGGATGTGCACAGCAGCGGGTATAGCATTACTGGTCTGTGGTGGGTGCCCAGCTAGGATAACTGGTGCTAAGGATGTGCACAGCAGCGGGTATATCATTACTGGTCTGTGGTTGGTGCCCAGCTAGGATAACTGGTGCTAAGGATGTGCACAGCAGCGGGTATAGCATTACTGGTCTGTGGTGGGTGCCCAGCTAGGATAACTGGCGCTAAGGATGTGCACAGCAGCGGGTATAGCATTACTGGTCTGTGGTGGGTGCCCAGCTAGGATAACTGGTGCTAAGGATGTGCACACTAGCGGGTATAGCATTACTGGTCTGTGGTGGGTGCCCAGCTAGGATAACTGGCGCTAAGGATGTGCACACTAGCGGGTATAGCATTACTGGTCTGTGGTGAGTGCCCAGCTAGGATAACTGGCGCTAAGGATGTGTACAGCAGCGGGTATATCATTACTGGTCTGTGGTTGGTGCCCAGCTAGGATAACTGGTGCTAAGGATGTGCACAGCAGCGGGTATAGCATTACTGGTCTGTGGTGGGTGCCCAGCTAGGATAACTGGCGCTAAGGATATGCACAGCAGCGGGTATAGCATTACTGGTCTGTGGTGGGTGCCCAGCTAGGATAACTGGCGCTAAGGATGTGCACAGCAGCGGGTATAGCATTACTGGTCTGTGGTGGGTGCCCAGCAAGGATAACTGGCGCTAAGGATATGCACAGCAGCGGTTATAGCATTACTGGTCTGTGGTGGGTGCCCAGCTAGGATAACTGGCGCTAAGGATGTGCACAGCAGCGGGTATAGCATTACTGGTCTGTGGTTGGTGCCCAGCTAGGATAACTGGCACTAAGGATGTGCACAGCAGCGGGTATAGCATTACTGGTCTGTGGTGGGTGCCCAGCTAGGATAACTGGCGCTAAGGATGTGCACAGCAGCGGGTATAGCATTACTGGTCTGTGGTTGGTGCCCAGCTAGGATAACTGGCACTAAGGATGTGCACAGCAGCGGGTATAGCATTACTGGTCTGTGGTTGGTGCCCAGCTAGGATAACTGGCGCTAAGGATGTGCACAGCAGCGGGTATAGCATTACTGGTCTGTGGTGGGTGCCCAGCTAGGATAACTGGCGCTAAGGATGTGCACAGCAGCGGGTATAGCATTACTGGTCTGTGGTGGGTGCCCAGCTAGGATAACTGGCGCTAAGGATGTGCACAGCAGCGGGTATAGCATTACTTGTCTGTGGTGGGTGCCCAGCTAGGATAACTGGCGCTAAGGATGTGCACAGCAGCGGGTATAGCATTACTTGTCTGTGGTGGGTGCCCAGCTAGGATAACTGGCGCTAAGGATGTGCACAGCAGCGGGTGTAGCTAGGGCAGTAGATAGCCTGGCCGGGCCCAGGTACTTTCAAGGGACGTGACCTAACCACAGAAGGCGTGGCCTAACCACAGGAGGTGTGGCCTAACCACAGGAGGCGTGGCACTGCAGAACAAATATAAAGAAAAGCCAGTACTTTACCTCCCCGGCCACAGTGCACAACAGCCCACGTCAGAGTATGCCGGGCTCAGGAGGAGAGCTGCAGCTGCTGTTGCCAGGTAAGGAGGTGGTAGGGGGCCTCTCCATTAGGTCTGGGCCTGGCTTCCCCCTCTCGGCACCTCTGGGTATAGTAATACTGGAGTTGCGCACAGCCAAGCAGGAGAGCGCCATGACGTGTGCTCCCTGATTGGCTGCTGGGATCTTCAGTGACAGGAGTCACGGGGGTCCCGGCATTCGGGGAAAGGGGTTCCATGTGTCCACGTGGACCCCTTTAGTTGCGTTGAGCGGGATTTTGTTTTTTGTTTTTTTAATTGACCCTTTGGATTACTACAGGACCGAGGAGGACCGAGCTTCACCGGATGCTCCGTAAGTATAATTTTATTCCTTACAGGTACCCCGTGGATTCTACTGGACAAGTGGACGTGATTCTCCGCGTGGAATGTAGGTAAGTATGTGTGAGTGTGTAAGTGTGTGTTTGCATAAAATTATACCTTCAAGGTGTGTGTGTTATGTTTTTATTTGGGTATTTTTTTGTGGTAGAATTACAGGTATCAGTAGGCCCATTATTTCCCCGCATGCTGGTACTTGTGGTTCTCCAAGTACCAGCTTGTGGGGGAGGCTTGCTGGAACTTGTTGTTCTACGACAAGAAACAATATTCTTTAATTTACACAAAGGCTAGCAGCCCACCATCCACTGCCCAGGGATGGGGGGGGGGGGGGACAGCCTCGGGCTTCACCCCTGGTCCTTGGGTGTCTGGAGGGGGGGACCCCTTGATTTAAGGGGTCCCCACTCCCGCAGGGTACCCCGGCCAGTGGTGACTAGTTGGGGGGTAATGCCACGGCCACAGGGACCAGTATAAAAGTGTCCCCCGGCTGTGGTATTATCTCTCTGGCTAGTGAACCCAGGTGCTGGCTTTAAAAATACGGAGGACCCCTACATCTTTTGTCCCCCATATTTTTGGAACCAGGACCGGACACAGAGCCCGGTGCTGGTTGGCTAAATACGGGGAACCCCTGTATTTAAACAACCAGGGCCGGCTCAAAGAGTCCAAGGCTGGTTATGGTAACCCTAACCCTTTATGTGAGCTATTAAATTAAAGTCAATTAAATGGGCTTAAAGCTTAATGTCTCCGGTTCTGAGGGTCCAATCGGCTCAGAATCGGAATGGAAGGGGAGACGATTTGCTATCGGTGGATACCAACCCCAAGTTTCTGTGACCCCCACAAGGCTCATGGCAAGCGTCGGAACCCATGGTGGGTCTGAATTAATGGGCCCATTATAGTCTATGGGAAAATGAATCCACTTTGCGTACTGATATCTCTGGTTCTGGCTGTCCCAGAGACTCGGGACTGGTACCATAGAAAAGAGGAGACTCTTGGCCACTAGTTTATGTGACACTGCAAAAAGAAACGGCAAGCAACCGTGTGTCGGGTCACCTCCAGTTGTCCGCCCAGCTTGCATGGGATGCAGGGTTTCTGGCTAGATAGGAAATACTGTACAGAAATGCTAAGAACGGTAATTTGGCATCCAGGAACTTAGGGAGGAGCTTTTATCTCTCTCCATTGTTATCTTTCTAAGTATAATGGAGAGAGATAAAAGCTATGTTCCTGGATACCAAATCACTGTCCTTAGTATATCTGTACAGTATGTTCTATTAGAGTACTCAATAGCACGAACAGCTTGTAACGTACAGCAGCAAGTGCAATCTTTCTAAGTATAATGAAGAGAGATAAAAGCTCCTCCCTAAGTTCCTGGATGCCAAATCACCATGCAATAAATAAATAGATAAATGTTAACACAGAGGTTATATATAAGATATAAAATTATATATGGGTATTATTTAAATAAATAAATAAATAAAATATAGATATATATACACATGGAACCCCTTTCCCCGAATGCCGGGACCCCCCGTGACTCCTGTCACTGGAGATCCCAGCAGCCAATCAGGGAGCACACGTCATGGCGCTCTCCTGCTTGGCTGTACGCTACTGGCCTGTCAATCAGGAGCAGCGCAGCGGCTAGAATGGAGGATCGCGCTCCTCCATTCTAGCCTATGATGGGAACTTTGTGGTCTGCGGCTAACCTCGAAGTTAATTGGGGTCACCCAATTTACTGGTACTGTATGTCTACGGGTGCTCATAACCGCTGTGTATTTTATATAGCGGAATGAGTCGCTCCTGCACATTTACTCCGATTTATGTGAAACCTGTGTGCACCCTTCCATTGAATGTATTACAAAGAGAAAAAAAATTATAAAGTGAATGTCAGGGGGGAAAAAAATATATAGATTGGCACTTTGGGAATCGAACCCGGGACTCTCAGTGTGGGAGGCGGGAGCCTTCACCGCTAGCTCACCCACGTCACTGCATGGAAGTTACACAAGTTCATGTGTAAAAGTAATACAAGCAGCGATTACTTCCCATTGGTGTGTGTTTATGCTGTTAGGGGACTCGGACGCTTATATAGCAAAACACGGTATTTAGTGCACTATACATACTTTAAAGTCAATGAGCTACATTATTCCTTTCACACATTAGTTGCGTCTGCATACACAAGTGTTTTAACATGTTCGTTTGCATCTTAATAATCTCTCTGTTTAACCATTGGTCACCATCTGTGTGTACACTATGCAGTACAGGACTGTATATTAACATTACAGTCATCACTGACCATTTGCCAGAGCTTGTACTATAGATCAATCCGCCGCTATTCAAACTAAAGTACTGGATTAGTGAAGCACTAGCCACCCAGTGGTGGAGATGTGTATTGCATGCTCGTGCCTCAATGCTTCGGTCCGTGGTTAAACTCAGCTACCTAAGCTATCGCCTAGGCGCAGAGACAGCCAAGATAACGGAGGACCCATCTGTATGCACACTTATTACTGTCTTGCTGTATTACACGGTATCCGGACTCTGGGTCGACACCTATTGGTCGACAGTGAATAGGTCGACACTAGAAATGTCAACCTGAACAAGGTCGACATTTTTACTTTTCATTAACTTTTTTTCATATTTTACGATCCACGTGAACTCTGATTGAGAACAGAAACCTGTGCCGAGCGCAGCGCGCCATGCGAGGGGACTAACTGGGGTTCCCGGTCACTTTACCAAGAAAACAACACAACAAAAACCCATGAAAAACTCGTGTCGACCTTCTTTTCATGTCGACCCATTTCTAGTGTCTACCTAGCCACTGTGGACCCTGAGTCCGATACCCGTATTACACGGGGGGGGGGGGATTTATGAAGGTGTATTGGGACATGACTAACATACATACAGATTGCTACACGTGTAAGATACATTACCACTGTAGAGGTCACAGATACAGTCGCTGCTATTTCATAGTATGGCGTCCATTCAGATGTCATAGTTGCAGGGTTAAAATAAAACATTTCGACAACATATTTCCGAAACGCACTGTGGTAAGGCCTTGTCCAGCTTAACACCACCACCGATGGTCCCAATGGATAAAGCAATAAATCTTTTATTCCAGTTGGTTCTGCAAGTAGAACACCAAGATGATACTGCAGTCATGTATATATGTCTCCGCAGGTATGGAGATTTAATGGACATTGATATAGAATCTTATTTGTATAGTGCCATAAAGACAATATTTTGGTATAAATTTAGGAACACGTTTTACCGTAATAACAAATGTAAACACAGATCTATATTAAAAGCTTCAAACATTCTCTGGGAAAGTAGTTACCCAAACATAATGGAAGAAAAGAAAATAGATCAAGTTAAAACTGGAAAGTACAGTATGCTGGTATTGGGCGCTTATGTCAGGTACAATATGGCTGATTTCACCTTGTAGAATTCTACGGTCCCGGTGCAGCTGCTGATATTTAGAGTTCCAATCTGCCTATTTACTACTTCAATATGCATTATGGCAGATATATTCTGCAGACTACAGCTGTGGCTTGTAGAACATTAATCCCTGAAGTTATGGTCAAACTCGCCCCACGTGAGATCAGCGGGGTTGAGACCTGGTGACTCCATGAAAGACAGTACTCCCGCTCCCTATTTCTTCTCCAGGTATCCATAGTTTGAATCTATACTTAGGAACGTCGTTCTGCTGCATGCTGAAATTTGCACCAATCAAGCACTCACCACAGGCAGAGCCACCGAGAGCTGAGCGGGGCCATTAATCCCCCATAGCAGCTGACTCGGGTCCCTGCTGGACCCCGTTATCGAGCCCGGACACGGGTAACCAATAACCATATGTATGAATGTATATATCGGCTATATATCTTTATGCATATGTATGAGTGTGTGTATGTCTGTCTGTGTATATATATGGGGTTTTGCGATATTGGGTTAATAAAGCCTTTGCTACAAACATCTGGTTGGAGATACATCTCTTTCAAGTTCTGACTGTGATCACCTGACTGTAAATTCCTCACATCAACTGAAAAATGTTTATGTATAAGATTGTTATATTGTTTTATTGAACTTTTATAAACTTGTACCAATGACGAATGTTTAGGTTACAAATATCGTTCATTTCTGTATGAATAAAAACTTTTAAATATTGTCACACTAAAGGCGTATTGGCTCCCACGAGAATCTTTTACTATTCCATATCTACTTCTAATACCTCATCTGACAGAGGGTATTTCTTAGTGGTTTGAGACTAGTGGTATAGCGCAAAAAAGGGTTATCTTTTTTTTGTATATATATATATATATATATATATATATATATATATAAATCGAAATGACAGCACTCAGTGAAAGTTATAACAAACAAAAAAAATGGTGGCGCAAGGTCAAAAAATATACGTTATGGTAACAACTTACCGTTGATAACGGTATTTTCTCCTATGTCCACAGGTTCCACAGGATAACAATGGGATATGATGGAGCGATAGCGGATTGGCACCAAGCGATCACAAGCTTTCAGTCCTCCCAGGATGCAACGGGCCCGTCCATATATCCCCGCCTACTGGCTCAGGCAAATCAGTTGGATTCCAAAGCATTTAGGCAGGAGCATTATGTAGAACCCTATTCAGGCGAGAAGAACACACATGCACACCCTTCCATGCAAGAGGGAAGAGTTTAGGGAGTATAAAGATCCTCAAATCAGGTGCGTCAGGGTGGGATCCCTGTGGACATAGGAGAAATACCGTTATCAACTGTAAATTCTTACAATAACGTATATATTTCTCCGGCAGGGTCCACAGGTTATCCACAGGATAACAATGGGATTTCCCAAAGCAATTTTTAGTGGTGGGGACGCTCCTGATTAGACAGGAGAACCTTACGCCCGAATTCAGCTTCATGAGAGGCAAAAGTATCCAAGACATAATGTCTAATGAATGTGTTAATGGAAGACCATGTGGCTGCCTTACATATCTGTTCTGCTGAAGCACCATGTTGTGTTGCCCATGAAGGGCCTACCTTACGTGTAGAGTGAGCAGAGACATTAGCCGGAACAGGGAGATCAGCTCGAGAATATGCTTCTGAAATAGTCATTCGAAGCCATCTTGCCAGCGTCTGTTTACTAGCAGGCCATCACCTCTTGTGAAATCCGTAGAGAATGAAGAGAGAATCTGTCTTTCTGATGGCACTGGTACGATCCACGTAGATACTTAATGCCCGGACTACGTCCAGCGACGCTTCTTCAGCAGAAAGTCCAGATACCTGAAAAGCCGGGACTACAATTTCTTCATTAAGGTGAAATTTAGATACCACCTTAGGAAGATAACCAGACCTAGTTCTGAGAACTGTTTTATCTGGATAAAAAAAATCAGAAAAGGAGATTTACATGACAGCGCTCCTTAATCTGACACTCTTCTAGCTGATGCCATAGTCAGTAGAAAGAGAACTTTATATGTCAAGCATTTAAGATACACTTCATTAAGTGGTTCAAACGGAGCAACTTGAAGGGCTTTGAGAACCAGACCTAAGTCCCAAGGCACTGCACGAGGAACAAAAGGCGGTTGAATGCGCAGCATACCCTGGAAAAAAGTACGCACATCCTGTAAATTGGCAATTTTCTTTTGAAACCATACAGTCAATGCTGATACTTGCACTCTCAAGGAAGCCACCTTCAAATCCCTGTCCATTCCTGCCTGAAGGAAATCTAAGACCCTGGATACTCTAAAAGATTTTGGGTCCATACTTCTTTCACTGCACCAATGAATATAGGCTTGCCATATTCTGTGATATATGCGAGCTGAGGAGGGTTTCCTTGCTCTGAGCATAGTTTGAATTACCTGTTGTGAGAATAGTCATGCCATCAAAGACAGCCGATCCAGATGCCTGTGATAACAAGGACCATGCATCAGTAGATCTGGACGTTGAGGGAGAAGAATTGGAGCATCCATCGACATCCTCTGCAGATCTATGTACCAATGCCTTCTGGGCCAAGCCGGAGCTATTAGAATCACGGCACCCTTTGCTTGCTTTATTTTCCTCACTACCCTGGGTAACAGGATGATCGGAGGAAACCGATATGCCAGATGAAAATCCCATTTCACTGACAGTGTGTCCACAAAGATCGCTCCGGGATCCTTTGTTCTTGACCCATACGCTGTTCAGACGGGACGCCATGAGATCTATCTCTGGCAAACCCCACTTGTCTACCAGAGTCTGAAAGACTTCCAGGTGTAGAGCTCATTCGCTTGCTTGAATGGTGTGTCGACTGAGAAAATCCGCTTCCCAGTTTAGGACTCACTGCGGACAATGCTGGAAGATGAAGTTCTGCCCATTATAGTATGTGACTTACCTCCTCCATTGCTTTTTGGCTGCGAGTTCCTCCCTGATGGGTGAGGTACACTACTGCCGTCGCATTGTCCGAGCGAATCTGGACTGGTTTTCCTTGCAGAGTGTCCTTTGCCTGAATCAGTGCCATGTATATGGCCCGAAGTTCCAACAAGTTTATTGGCAGGCAACTTTCTTCTGTGGTCCACTATCCGTGGAACCATAATTTTCCGGACACTGCTCCCCAGCCCTGAAGACTGGCATCCATTGTCAGGATCTCCCAATTTGATATCCAAAAGGGTCTCCCCTTGTCTAGATGGGATGTCTGTAGCCACCGGGCTAATGACCTTTTTACCTTTACTGGAAGTACTATGGTCTGTTTCTTTATTGTCTGATATACTCCATTCCATCTGGCCAGAATCAGACGCTGCAGAGGTCTTGAGTGGAATTGTGCATACTCCACCATGTCGAATGTTGACACCATCAAACCCATCTGTCACAACTGAGGGCCTGAGCTGACGGGAGGCAGCCTCAGTTGTAGGGGCTGAGATGTACCGGAACCTGGGAGGTTGTATCAGACCCCTGGACATGTAAGTAACATGAATAATAACTGCCCGAAGGCGTGACCACGACAACTTGGATAAAAGTCAATGATGTTTATTATGACAACTCCGCAACACAGCAGCAGTAAAAGAAAACGTAAAAGTCAGCAAAGAATAAATACAGTTCCTGGGTACTACAGGATGGCAGGAGCCACAGGGTACTGGTAGTGTGAGATAGTTCTTATGATCTTCTAGATGGAAAGTCCTTACCAGGCCCGACTGTAGCAATGGAGATAACCCAGGATATTGCCAGCTGGTGTTCCAGGAAAAGCTGGGTTGCTGAAGATAAAACAGCTGCTGTGGATACTGGCTGGAACCAGACTGTTGTTAGCACGGAGTGGATACTGGCTGGAACCAGTTAAATAATAAATGAACTTGGGAGCGATGAAATATGAACTGAAATGTAGAACTTGAGAGCGGAGAAATAATAATACCGGTGGAGAGTGGTAAAGTGTAGAAAGGACACCGGCCCTTTAAGGGAAGCTGTACTCTGCTGGAAGCAGGTAATGTTGTAGCTGGAAACAGATGAATCCACAATGGATTGGAGAGTCAGGCTACACCGCAGGTGGAATGCTGGTGCGGGTCTCTATGGTGGAAGTCTTGAGACAGGAGCTGGAACCTGGAAGACAATCACAGGAGAGAGACAAACAGGAACTAGGTTTGACAACCAAAGCACTGATGCCTTCCTTGCTCAGGCACAGTGTATTTATACCTGCAGCAAGGAAGGGATTGGCTAGGCAATTATGCAGATTATCAATACTGAGAACAGATTGGTGGAAATGATCAGCTGACAGAATCCAAGATGGCTGCGCCCATGCAGACACTTGGAGGGAAGTTTGGTTTGTAATCCATGTGGTAATGAAAACAGTAATGGCGGCGCCGGCCACCGGAGACAGGAGGCGCCAGGCTGACAGATGCACATCCAACCACGCGGACACAGCGGAGGCCGCGGCTGACGTAATCGCCACTCAGACACTCTGCATGCAGAAGTTCAGGGACGGCGGCGGAGGCCGCGGGAGACGCCATGCCAGGTGTAATATGGCGTTTACTGTGACAGCGTCCCAGAGTGACAGGAGAGGATACAGGAATGTACACATCAGGATAACAGATGGGATCCGGTCCTGGAGCGCTGAGCCAGCCTTAGGAGGCATCTGATGGGTAAGAAATGGCGTCCAGTACCCGGATCGTGACAGCACCCCCCCCCTTTAGGAGTGGCCCCAGGACACTTCTTTGGCTTTTGAGGAAACTTGGAATGGAATCTCCGGACCAAGGCAGGAGCATGGACATCAGAAGCATTGGTCCATGAACGTTCCTCAGGACCATAACCCTTCCAGTCAATAAGATATTGTAGTTGACCGTAACGGTGACGTGAGTCCAGGATCTTGGCCACTTCATACTCAACGCCTCGTTGAGTTTGGACTTTCGGAGTTGGAGGAAGTGAGGAATGAAACCGATTCAAGATCAGCGGTTTCAACAGGGAAACATGGAATGTCCTGGGTATTTTTAAGAAGGGAGGCAACTGGAGTCTGTAAGCAACAGGATTGATGACTTGTTCAATCTTGAAAGGACCGATATAGCGAGGTGCAAACTTCATACTGGGAACTCTTAACCTCAAATTCTTCGTGGATAACCATACCCGATCACCCACCTTGAGAGCAGGAACTGCTCGACGCTTCTTATCCGCAAACTTCTTGTACCTGAACGATGCCTTGAGCAGAGCTGATCGTACGCTCTTCCAGATATTGGCAAACTGATGCAAGGTGATATCCACTGCGGGAACAGAAGTTGCTGGAAGCGGTTGGAACTCAGGGACTTTAGGGTGGAATCCAAAGTTAGTGAAGAATGGTGTTGAAGCAGATGAAGAATGATACTGGTTGTTATGACAGAACTCGGCCCAGGGAAGTAATTGAACCCAGTCATCTTGAGAGGAGGACACATAGATGCGGAGGAAGGCCTCCAAGTCCTGATTCACCCTCTCGGTTTGACCATTGGTCTGAGGATGGTAAGCCGTGGAAAACTTTAGCTTGACTTGGAGGACTTGACATAAACTTCGCCAGAATTTGGCTGTGAATTGAACTCCTCGATCTGAGATAATTTCTTCAGGAAGACCGTGGAGTCGGAAGATCTCTTGTATGAATACTTGAGCCAACTTGGAAGCTGACGGAAGACCGGTGAGAGGAATGAAGTGTGCCATCTTGGTGAACCGGTCAACTACCACCCAGATGGTATTGAACTTGTTGCACATGGGTAAGTCTGTAATGAAATCCATCGACAAGTGGGTCCATGGTCGACGGGGAACGGATAGTGGAACCAGTTGCCCCGCAGGCGACTGGCGGGATACTTTATGTTGGGCACACTTTGGCAAGATGCAATAAACTCCAAGACGTCCTTTTTCAGAGTTGGCCACCAATAGGACCTAGAGATAAACTCCAGGGTTTTTTGGATACCTGTATGTCCGGCAAAACGGGAAGCATGGGCCCAATGCATGAGCTTCTTCCTTAGCATCGGCTTCACAAAACTTTTCCCTGATGGGGGCGTAGAGTCCATCCCTACCGTGGAGAATGCCAACGGATTTATAATAGGATGCTTGTCTGAAGACTCTGACTCATTTTCTTGCTCCCATGAGCGGGAAAGGGCATCGGCCTTGCGATTCTGAGAGCCCGGACAGAACTGGAGTTTAAAGTCGAACCTGGAAAAGAAAAGTGCCCATCTGGCCTGACGAGGGTTGAGACATTGTGCGCCCTTCAGGTATAAAAGGTTCTTGTGGTCTGTAAGTATGGTGATTGAATGAGAAGCTCCCTCCAACAGATACCTCCACTCTTCTAGAGCGAGCTTGATGGCTAGCAACTCCTGGTCGCCAATGGCATAGTTGCGTTCAGCTGGGGAGAACTTCCGGGAGAAGAAACTGCAAGGGTGTAAATGGCCATCTTTAGCCCTCTGAGATAACACCGCTCCTACTCCAACGGAGGAGGCATCCACCTCTAAGATGAAAGGAGAGTCGATGTCAGGCTGTTTCAGAACAGGCGCAGAGATGAACCTTTGTTTTAAAAGATGAAATGCTTGCATGGCTTCTTCAGACCACTTGGACGGGTTAGCACCCTTCTTAGTGAAAGCAGTAATAGGCGCCACAATGGTGGAAAAGTCTCGTATAAACTTTCGGTAATGGTTGGCGAACCCTAAGAACCTCTGGACCCCTTTGAGGGTTAAGGGTACCGGCCAATTTTGGATTGCTTGTAGTTTCTCAGGATCCATCTCTAGTCCGGAACCGGACACAATGTACCCTAGAAACGGAATGGACTTGACTTCAAAGACGCATTTTTCTAATTTGCAATAGAGATGATTGACACGGAGACGGGACAGAACCTCTTTAACCCAAAAACGATGTTCCTCCAAATCGTTGGCAAAAATGAGGATATCGTCTAGATAGACCACGACATGACGGTATAGAATGTCTCTGAAGATCTCATTGACAAAATGCTGGAAGACAGCTGGAGCATTGCTCAATCCGAAGGGCATGACGAGGTACTCATAATGTCCGTCACGGGTGTTAAAGGCGGTCTTCCACTCGTCACCCTCACGGATCCGGATGAGATTGTATGCACCTCGCAAGTCCAGCTTTATAAAGATGGTAGCTCCGCTAACTCTGTCAAAGAGCTCAGTAATCAGGGGTAAAGGATAACGGTTCTTGATGGTAATGTCGTTCAAACCTCTGTAGTCGATGCACGGGCCGCAGACCACCATCTTTCTTTTTTACAAAAAAGAAGCCTGCGCCGGCTGGAGAAGAAGAAGGTCGAATGAACCCCTTTGCTAGGTTCTCTTTAATATATTCCTCCATAGAATGCGTCTCAGGCAGAGACAACGGATAAGTTCGGCCTCGAGGTGGAACCTTCCCTGGAACGAGATCAATCGGACAGTCCCATTCTCTATGAGGAGGAAGGATATCAGCAGAAGCTTTACTGAACACATCCGTGAAATCTTGATATGGAGGAGGTGGAACATCAGACGACCTGGGGGAGGAAGAACAGACAGGCAATACTTTAAACAAACATGTCTCAGCACAGGAGGAACCCCATGCCAGGATTTGCGTAGTCGTCCAATCAATTGTAGGATTGTGAAGACGGAGCCATGGAAGGCCCAGGACCACAGGATGTGTGGCTCTTGGAATCACTAAAAAAGAAATAAGTTCGGAATGAAGAACTCCCACTCTCAGACGAACTGGTAGAGTCCTTAAAGAAATAACTGCATCAAAAATTTTGCTGCCATCCACGGCAGTTAAAGAAATGGACGAAGGAAGTCTCTCGGTGGGTAGGGACCACCGTTTAACATAGGCTTCGGTAATAAAGTTCCCAGCTGCTCCGGAATCAAGGAGGGCAATGACGTTCCGATAACGTTGAGCAACTTGAAGCGAGACTGGGAGATTACAATCTTGAGGAGATGGAGAGGAGATCATTACTCCTAGCCGGCCCTCTCCTTGGCGAGCTAGGATTTGGAGTTTCCCGGACGTTTGGGACAGGCATTAATGGTGTGAGACGGAGCTGCACAATAGAGACAGAGAAACTCGGAGAGACGTCTTCGGCGCTCAGCAGGAGTTAAACGGGAACGGCCAAGTTGCATGAGCTCATCTTTAGATGGTGACAGTTGACGAGGAGGAGGAGCAGAAGATTTTGGAGCAGATGATCTTCCACGCTCAGTTGCTCTCTCTCTGAAACGTAAATCAACTTTCGTGCAGAGTGAGATTAGCTCATCTAACTTAGAAGGTAAGTCTCTGGTAGCTAACTCATCTTTAATACGCTCAGATAAGCCATGCCAGAATGCAGCATACAGGGCCTCGTCGTTCCATGCCAGTTCGGATGCCAGGATCTGGAACTGTATCAGATATTGTCCTACAGTACGTGACCCCTGGCGTAAACGGAGAATCTCGGATGAAGCTGAGGTTACCCGGCCTGGCTCGTCGAAGATGCGCCTGAATGTTGACACGAAGGCAGTGTAGGAAGATAGCAGGGTGTCGGACCTCTCATATAACGGTGATGCCCAATCAAGGGCTGAGCCACTGAGAAGAGAAATAATGTAGGCAATTTTTGTACGGTCACTGGGAAAATTGCCAGGTTGTAGCTCAAACTGAATCTCACACTGGTTGAGAAATCCCCTGCAGAATCTTGGAGATCCGTCAAATTTTGCTGGCGTTGGAAGATGAAGACGTGGAGCAGAAATGGGTAAGGTGGGTGGGGTTATAGCTGGAGTCACTGTGGTTGACGCACCAGACGCGCCTGATCCACGGAGAGTTGTCTGAATCCCATCCAGCCGAGTAGAGAGATCCTGGAGACAGCGGATGATGTGGCCCTGTGCAGCCTCCTGATGTTCTAGTCGGGCTGCCAGTTCTTGCATCGGCCTGGCCGCTTGATCCTGGTCTCCGGCTGGATTCATTAGGTCAGTGCTTACTGTCACAACTGAGGGCCTGAGCTGACGGGAGGCAGCCTCAGTTGTAGGGGCTGAGATGTACCGGAACCTGGGAGGTTGTATCAGACCCCTGGACATGTAAGTAACATGAATAATAACTGCCCGAAGGCGTGACCACGACAACTTGGATAAAAGTCAATGATGTTTATTATGACAACTCCGCAACACAGCAGCAGTAAAAGAAAACGTAAAAGTCAGCAAAGAATAAATACAGTTCCTGGGTACTACAGGATGGCAGGAGCCACAGGGTACTGGTAGTGTGAGATAGTTCTTATGATCTTCTAGATGGAAAGTCCTTACCAGGCCCGACTGTAGCAATGGAGATAACCCAGGATTGTGCCAGCTGGTGTTCCAGGAAAAGCTGGGTTGCTGAAGATAAAACAGCTGCTGTGGATACTGGCTGGAACCAGACTGTTGTTAGCACGGAGTGGATACTGGCTGGAACCAGTTAAATAATAAATGAACTTGGGAGCGATGAAATATGAACTGAAATGTAGAACTTGAGAGCGGAGAAATAATAATACCGGTGGAGAGTGGTAAAGTGTAGAAAGGACACCGGCCCTTTAAGGGAAGCTGTACTCTGCTGGAAGCTGAGCTGGAAGCAGGTAATGTTGTAGCTGGAAACAGATGAATCCACAATGGATTGGAGAGTCAGGCTACACCGCAGGTGGAATGCTGGTGCGGGTCTCTATGGTGGAAGTCTTGAGACAGGAGCTGGAACCTGGAAGACAATCACAGGAGAGAGACAAACAGGAACTAGGTTTGACAACCAAAGCACTGATGCCTTCCTTGCTCAGGCACAGTGTATTTATACCTGCAGCAAGGAAGGGATTGGCTAGGCAATTATGCAGATTATCAATACTGAGAACAGATTGGTGGAAATGATCAGCTGACAGAATCCAAGATGGCTGCGCCCATGCAGACACTTGGAGGGAAGTTTGGTTTGTAATCCATGTGGTAATGAAAACAGTAATGGCGGCGCCGGCCACCGGAGACAGGAGGCGCCAGGCTGACAGATGCACATCCAACCACGCGGACACAGCGGAGGCCGCGGCTGACGTAATCGCCACTCAGACACTCTGCATGCAGAAGTTCAGGGACGGCGGCGGAGGCCGCGGGAGACGCCATGCCAGGTGTAATATGGCGTTTACTGTGACAGCGTCCCAGAGTGACAGGAGAGGATACAGGAATGTACACATCAGGATAACAGATGGGATCCGGTCCTGGAGCGCTGAGCCAGCCTTAGGAGGCATCTGATGGGTAAGAAATGGCGTCCAGATACCCGGATCGTGACACCATCACTCGCATTGCTGCATGAATTGATATTGTTTGACTGTGTAACAACTCCTGAGTCCTTAACTGCACCTTGGATATCTTGTTCCGAGGTAAAAATATTTTCTGCAGACTTGAATCCAATACAGCCCACAAGTGAATCATCCGTTGTGACGGAATCAGAGACGACTTTGCCCAATTTATGAGCCAACCGTGCCTCTGTAGACAAGTTATTGTCTGTGGAGATGGCCCAAGAGCAATTCCTGGGATTGTGCCAGGATTGAAACCTCGTTGAGGTATGGAAAAATCCTTATCCCCTGCTTGCGGAGATAAGCTGCCATAACCACCTTGATCTTATATGACTGCCCCCCGACAGAGAAAATATGGTTTTCAAAAACCCATCCACTCTTCTGTCTGTGACATCATTTAATGATGTTGACGGCAAAGGCAATATAGATTTTCGCTCTAATCGAAAGACATGCGTATCAACGTTAGGAGGCACTTCCCTTTTTAAACAGTCCCCAGTTGGAAAAGTGTAATAAGAATCCCATTTTTTTGGAATTCTATATTTTTTATTGGGTGTAACCCAAGCTTCCTCTATGATTTCCGTCAGCTGATCTGACCCTGGAAACTCGACCCTAACTGTTCTGGGACGTTTAAAACACAGGTGCCTTAGTTTTTAACACCGGCTCTGCTGAATCCTCTCTGGATAGAATAGCCTTCATGGCTCCAATTAATTCAGCTATATCCTCTGAGCTGATACCTTCTACCTGTTCTTCGTATGGTGAGGTAGAGTATATAGAGCTATCATCATCTGATGTATCATCCTGTGTAGCCTGTGAATTTGATGATTTATTTACACACGTTTTATTAGCTTGTTTCCTTGGAGACGCTGTTGGGGATATACCGTAAGAAGGGAGCTGCATGTATGGGTTAATAGTGTATCCTACTCCTGGTATTGAAGCAGTAGGGATTACCCGTTCAGCTATACTGGACAAGGTGCGGGATGTACTAAAGCAAAAATGCGGTAAAACCCCCGAAAACGGGGGTTTTACCGCATTTTCAAATTTACTAACACCCTACCGCCGCATTTTCGCCGTCCAGGGTATCGCCATCTCTGGATGGCGATACCCTATAGTAGCCTATGGGCTTCTTATCGCCGACCACCGAAACCCGCCGACACCACCGCAGACGCCTCCCCCCAGCTTACCTTCCTCCAGGCTGCCCTGGACGCGGAAGGTAGTCTCCTCCTCCCCCTAGCAACGCAGCCGGACGTCCTTCCGGCTGCAGGGGGGAGGAGGAGGCGCCGGGGACAGCCTGCTGCTGCTTCCCGGCGTCTAGCCAGTGTGGGGACCCCTGGGAGATGACGGAGACACCCCGCAGACCACCTAACAGGTATCGCGGGGGGCCTCCGTCACCGCATCGCGATATTGATCGCATATGTTAGTACATATGCGATCAACATCGCTGCGGTAACCGTCGAGGGGCGGCGATGTATCTTAATACATCCCGCCCAAGGTCTGTGTAAACATAGCCAAAGGTGGATCTACCTTCCGCTGAACAGGGATCTGCCTTGCAATCTGATGAAAAGCAAAACAATTGTGTACATAACCCATCATGTACCAGATGCTGAGCTGATAACCCCCCCTTACAGGATAAACATGTTATGAGTGTTGGTGTTACTGTAACCTCGTCACCTTTGCTGCTCTTAGACCTGATAAATAATCAGCTTTACACAGTGTACTACACAATATGTGACTGTCATCACTTTACTGTATTAAAGTGATATCAATCTGACCCCATCCCAAGCACCAGCATTGAGGCTCAGAAGAAACACTGACAACATATATAAAGTAGCAATCACACTAGCAGTCAGTCACATGTTATATATTAGTCATATGAGCATATTATCAACTATAAACACATTTCAAAGTATGTAGGAGTACATTTACTGAATTCTGTTCTATACAGATCTTTAACGTATTCAGACGCATTGCGAAGAAAGCCACAGTAATGTACACAGACTCATATGCAATAGACACTAAACTTAACTATTCATACTGACCAAATAGATAGAATTTTAGTGCTGTATAACCCGTACTCAGTAGAGTGGGATACAGGGAGACTCACCTCACTTCCAGGATCGATCAATACATTAGCGAACGCTGAGTGGATCCAGACGCTACTAGTGTACACTGCCACTCCGGGAACCTTTAGTGAACACAGACGCACTGTACATGCAGATGCACCGGTCATACAGACGCCTGTACTGCGACTGGGTCTTCTCGCGGTAGGGCTTAGTGAACACAGACGCAGCGGCTACGCTGCGACCGAGACCCCTCGTGGTAGCGTCTGAGACAGAAGTGAGGCAATCAGTTCATGGCGGTAGACCGACGGAAACTGGTCATGAACTGGGGGAGGGGCAAACAGGAGAGCATCTGACTCCCCACCGCTGACATCAACCCTAGGGATTGCAGCATCATACTATTCCTGGTACCTTATGATCCCTAAGGCCTAGCGCTGGAGCACTCGTGGTGGCGGCACACCAGCTACTGTTTGGTAGTCTCCTCCCAATACAGTGCGGCTGTGTCCGTATTCCCCTTCTAAGAGGAACCGATGCCTTACCTTCTCCCCGTGCTCTGGCCACAGCCTGGTAAAGTCTGCTGGACCTGCTAGTATATCCGACACAGACGCCTGTCGAGACAGCACTTGTACCGTGGGTAACTGTTGTTGTGACCCGGCGGAGAGTTGTTGGAGCGACTCTTTCCAATATGCGTGTAAGACGCTGTTAGGAAAGATCACTCAGAAACGTAGTAAGACTATAAAAATAAAATAATAAAGCTTAGGGCTGCCAAAAACCAGCAGCCCTGTGACCATGGTCCGGCTCCTGCCGCACCAAACAAAAAACTGATCTGCCTGAGCCAGTGGGCGGGGATATATGGACGGGCCCGTTGCATCCTGGGAGGACTGAAAGCTTGTGACCGTTTGGTGCCAATCCACTATCGCTCCATCATATACAATTGTTATCCTGTGGATAACCTGTGGACCCTGCCGGAGAAAAGGTTAATATTAACGCTCACTTTTCCCAGTTAATGAAAAAAGAGATACCAGCACTCACCTTTGGAGATGAAAAACGATTATTTAAGCTTCAGAAAGATCATTTTTCATATCCAAAAGTGAGTGCTGGTATCTCTTTTTCATTAACTGGGAAAAGTGAGTATATATATATATATATATATATATACATATATACACTAGGTGAATCATCACGCCCTATGGGCGCTCTTCACACCGTCGTTAGGGGCTACGCCCCGCTAACCCCTGCACACCTTTGGACATACGCAGGCCGGTAGATAACAGAATCAGAAATACAGGGCAGTATAGAGGGCATACAGAAATGGTGTCCGGTTGAGAAAAAATAGAGAGGCGTAGGGGGGGGGGGGGGGGGAGGGGGGGGGAGAAAGGGAATGTACAGAAACGCTGTGCGATGGGTAAAGGATAGGGAGAGGCAGGGTGGTAGGGAGAGGATAAAGAGAGGCAAGGTGTTAGACAGAAAATACCGCTGCAAGAGGCTACGACCCGTTAACCCCTGCACGGGCTTCAGCTGTGCTATAATTGTTATTATATGGAGTATTACCTGCAAAAAAGTTTATGCTATTGGGTAAATATTGCAAGGGGGAAGGGCGTGCGATTGTCAAGGGGGCGTAGCCCTTTGTGAGGGTGTAAAGAGTGGCCACAGGGCACAATGAATAACATAGTGTAGTATATACTGCTAGTATATGCAGCGCAGCTTATACACACAGTGGCCACAGGTATCAGAGCCGCGTATACACACAATGGCCACAGGTAACGGAGCCACGTATCCACACAGTGGCCAGAGGTAGCAGGGCAGCTTATACACACAATACCCACAGGTAGCAGAGCCGCTTATACACATAATACCCACAGGTAGCAGAGCCGCTTATACACACAGTGCCCACAGGTAGCAGCGCAGCTTATACACACAGTGGCCACATGTATCTGAGCCACGTATCCACACAGTGGCCAGAGGTAGCAGAGCAGCTTATACACACAGCGGCCACAGGTAGCAGAGCCGCTTATACACACAGTGCCCACAGGTAGCAGAGCCGCTGATACACACAGTGCCCACAGGTAGCAGAGCCGCTGATACACAAAGTGCCCACAGGTAGCAGAGACGTTGATACACAACGTGCCCACAGGTAGCAGAGCCGCTTATACACACAATACCCACAGATAGCAGAGCCGCTTATACACACAGCGGCCACAGGTAGCAGAGCCGCTTATACACACAGTGCTCACAGGTAGCAGAGCTGCTGATACACACAGTGCCCACAGGTAGCAGAGCCGTTGATACACACAGTGCCCACAGGTAGCAGAGACGTTGATACACACAGTGCCCACAGGTAGCAGAGACGTTGATACACAACGTGTCCACAGGTAGCTGAGCCGCTTATACACACAATGGCCACAGGTAGCAGCACCACTTATACACACAATGGCCACTTTTAGCAGCACCACTTATACACACAATGGCCACAGGTAGCAGCACCACTTATACACACAATGGCCACTTTTAGCAGCACCGCTTATACACACAATGGCCACTGGTAGCAGTGTCACTTATACACACAATGGCCACAGGTAGCAGTGGCGCTTATACACACAATGGCCACAGGTAGCAGTGTCACTTATACACATAATGGCCACTGGTACCAGAGCCGCATATACACACAGTGGCCACAGGGAGCTGTGCCACTTATACACAATGGCCACAGGTAGCAGTGTCGCTTAGACACATAATGGCCACAGTATTACTTTTTTTTTATTAATCCAATGTCCACTGGTAGCAACTATACTCACAGAAGTTCAGTGTGTGTGTGCGGAGTTTGGAAAGAGGGTGGGTTCAGTGAGGTGGAGGTGCCTATCCGTGCCGCTGATCACCCCGATTCAGGGAATCACTTGTAGCGGCTGCGGATGGTGTCCGAGGTGCTACGTGTGGTGGAGGGGTGGGTGCGGGAGGGGGTCCAGAGGTGTTGCGGGTGGTGGAGGGGTGGGTGCAGTGGCACGGATGGCAGAAAGGGTGCAGAGGTGCTGTGGGTGGGGGAGGGGTAGGTGTGGAGGGGGCGCGGATGGGGGAGGGGGTCTAGAGGTGCTGCGGGTGGGGGAGGTGCGGGAGGGTAGTGTAGATGCTGTTGGTGGGGGATGGGTGGGTGCAGGGGGCTGTGGATGAAGGAGGGGGTCTGGAGGTGGTGTGCATGGGGGAGGGGCGATGTAGTGGGGGGTGTTTGGGGAGGTGGGGTTGCAGGGGGGGTGAGGTTGGGTGATAGGTTCTAGAAGTGCTGCGGGTGGAGGGGTGGCTGCAGGCGAGCCGTGGATGGGGTCCGGAGGTGCTGTGGGAGGTGGTCCAGAGGTGCTGCGGGTGGGGGAGGTGTGGTAGGTCCACGAATGGGGGGAAGGTGTCTATAGATGATGTGGGTGGGGGAGGGGGCCGGAGGTGCTGTGGTTGGGGGAGTGGTGGCTGCGGGGGGTGTGGTGGGGGTCCGGATGCGCTGTGGGCAGGGGAGCGGGTGGGGGTGCTGCGGGTGGGGGAGGAAGCGGGAGTGCCGCGGGTGGGAGGGGGATGTGGTGGATGCTGTGGGTGGGAGGGGGGGCATGTGCAGCGGTTGGGGGGCAGATGTGGTGGATGCTGTTGGTGCGGCGGGTGGAGTGGAGGATGCAGGGGTGTAGCGGGGGGAGAGGTGGGTATGGGGGTGCGGGGGTGCCGCGGGTGGTGGAGGGGTGGTGGGTGCTGCGGGTGTGGGTGCTACGGGTGGGGGAGGGGCGTGTGCCGCGGGTGGGGGCGGATGTGGTGGATGCTGTGTGTGCCGAGGGTGGGAGAGGTGTGGGTGGGGTGGAGGGTGCGGGGGGGGGGGGGACAGGGACAGGTGGGTATGGGGGTGGGTTGGGGGGAGGGTGCGGGGGTGTAGCGGGGGAAAGGTGGGGGAGGGGCGGGGGTACTGTGGGTGGGGGAGGGGTGGGGGGTTTGCGGGTTGTGGGTGATACGGGTGGGGGAGGGGGCGGAAGTGTCGCGGGTGAGGGAGGAGCATGTGCGGGGGACGGATGTGGTGGGTGCCGTGGGTGGAGGAGGGGGGGTGGGTGCTGCGGGTAGGGGCGGGAGTGCCGTGGGTGTGGGAGGGGTGGGGGGTGCTGCGGGTGTGGGTGCTATGGGTGGGGTAGGGGGTGCGAGGAGGATGTGGTGGATACCGCGGGTGGGGGGCGGATGTGGTGGATTCTGTGGGTGCCGCGGGTGGGGGAGGGGCAGGTTTTAGGGTGCGGGGGTGTAGCGGGGGGAGGAGTGGTGGGTATGGGGGTGGGGTGGGAGTGCCGCGGGTGGGGGAGGGGCAGGGGGTGCCACGGGTTGTGGGTGCTACGGGTGGGGGAGGGTCATTTGCTGTGGGTGGGGGATGGATGTGGTAGGTGCCGTGGGTGGGGTGCGGGGGTGTAGCGGGGGGGAGAGGTGGGTATGGGGGTGGGGGAGGTGCGGGGGTGCTGCGGGTGGGGGAGAAGGCAGGAGTGCAGCGCGCGGGTGAGGGGCGTGTGCCGCGGGTGGGGGCGGATGTGGTGGATGCTGTGGGTGCCGCTGGTGGGGGAGTTGCGGGTGGGGTGGAGGGTGCGGGGGAGGGGGGAGAGGTGGGTATGGGGGTGGGGGAGGTGCGGGGGTGTGGTGGGGTCTGGATGTGCTGCTGGTGTGGGTGCTATAGGTGGGGGAGGGGGGCGGGAGTACCGCAGGTGGGGGAGGGGCGGGGAGTGCCGCGAGTGGGGGAGGGGTGGGTGGAGGGAGCTACAGGTGGGGGAGGGGGGCGGGAGTGCCGCGGGTGGGGGATGGGCAGGGGGTGCTGCAGATGTGGGTGCCATGGGTGGGGGAGTGAGTGCCGCGGGTGAGGGGTGCCGCAGGTGTGGGTGCCGCAGGTGGGAGGGTGCGGGGCGTGTGCCGCGGATGGGGGGCGGATGTTGTGAAGGCTGTAAGTGCCGCGGGTGGGAGGGGGGCAGGGGCGGCAGACAGAGTTCGTCCAAGGCATTCTCCTCCGGACTGTGCGGCAGCTGAGCAGTCACCGGCTGCAGTGTCACCAGGATGCAGGGAGTGTACGGGGAGGGGGAGAGAGGGGAGTGGGCAGAGATGGGGAGGGGACTGGGCGGGGATGGAAGGACAGAGGGAGGGGACTGTTCCTGGCCTGCATCCTGCCACCCAGATCTGTGGCTGTGACTCCGCCCAGCGTTAGAAATGCAGGCACAGAGTCACAAGGCTATTATATAGGATATATATATATATATATATATGTGTGTGTCAGGTGCCATCTTTTTTGTCATGATGGATTGCTCCTGAATGAGGAGGGGGGGGGGGGGGGAGGATGGTTAGAAGGTTGGAGGAGATTTTAAACTAGGCGCCTGGGGGGAGGGTTTAGCAAGAAATCACGGGTCATTCAGTAATAGCAGCAGGGGTGGCGTTAGTGAACAAAACGGGGGAGGAATAGAGCAGACGGCAAGGGTAGTAACATGGGAACTAAAAAGGGTGTTAGAATAACAGTAACCAATGACGATTACGGGTCATCTTAGCTGCATAAGAAGTATGATGTCCCTACCATAAGGGGAAATACATATCTCAATTGTATGTATGTAAATGCTAGAAGCGTTACAGGGGAACTAGAAATCCTTGCAGCAAGCAAGGAATATGATATTATAGGCATTACTGAAACATGGTGGGACGAATCTCACGATTGGACAGTCAATCTAGTGGGGTTACACGCTGTACAGGAGAGACAGACTAAATAAACGGGGATGAGGGGTGTGTCTTTACGTTAAGCCATTTCTAAAACCTGTTATACAGGAAGATATTCAAGAAGGGACTGTAAAATAAGATTTTACTCACCGGTAAATCTATTTCTCGTAGTCCGAAGTGGATGCTGGGTACTCCGTAAGGACCATGGGGAATAGACGGGCTCCGCAGGAGACTGGGCACTCTAAAGAAAAGATTAGGTACTACATCTGGTGTGCACTGGCTCCTCCCTCTATGCCCCTCCTCCAGACCTCAGTTAGGGAAACTGTGCCCGGAAGAGCTGACATTACAAGGAAAGGATTTGGAATCCAGGGTAAGACTCATACCAGCCACACCAATCACACCGTATAACTCGTGATAACTATACCCAGTTAACAGTATGAACAATAACAGAACATCAGACAAACCTGATGCAAACATAACATAACCCTTATTTAAGCAATAACTATATACAAGTATTGCAGACAATCCGCACTTGGGACGGGCGCCCAGCATCCACTACGGACTACGAGAAATAGATTTACCGGTGAGTAAAATCTTATTTTCTCAGACGTCCTAGTGGATGCTGGGGACTCCGTAAGGACCATGGGGATTATACCAAAGCTCCCAAACGGGCGGGAGAGTGCGGATGACTCTGCAGCACCGAATGAGCGAACTCAAGGTCCTCCTCAGCCAGGGTATCAAACTTGTAGAATTTTGCAAACGTGTTTGATCCCGACCAGGTAGCAGCTCGGCAAAGTTGTAAAGCCGAGACCCCTCGGGCAGCCGCCCAAGAAGAGCCCACCTTCCTCGTGGAATGGGCTTTTACCGATTTAGGATGCGGCAGTCCAGCCGCAGAATGTGCAAGTTGAATCGTGCAACAGATCCAGCGAGCAAAATCTGCTTAGAAGCAGGAGCACCCAGCTTGTTGGGTGCATGCAGGATAAACAGCGAGTCAGTTTTTCTGACTCTAGCCGTCCTGGAAACATAGATTTTCAGGGCCCGGACTACATCCAGCAGCTTGGAAGCCTCCAAGTCCCGAGTAGCCGCAGGCACCACAATAGGTTGGTTCAAATGAAATGCTGATACCACCTTAGGGAGAAATTGGGGACGAGTCCTCAATTCTGCCCTGTCCATATGGAAGATCAGATAGGGGCTCTTACAGGACAAAGCCTCCAATTCTGACACACGCCTAGCCGAAGCCAAGGCCAAAAGCATGACCACTTTCCACGTGAGATATTTCAACTCCACGGTCTGAAGTGGCTCAAACCAATGTGATTTTAGGAAATCCAACACAACGTTGAGATCCCAAGGTGCCACTGGGGGCACAAAAGGGGGCTGAATATGCAGCACTCCCTTAACAAACGTCTGAACTTCAGGTAGTGAAGCCAGTTCTTTTTGAAAGAAAATAGACAGGGCCGAAATCTGGACTTTAATGGATCCCAATTTTAGGCCCATAGTCACTCCTGACTGTAGGAAGTGCAGAAATCGACCCAGCTGCAATTCTTCTGTTGGGGCCTTCATAGCCTCACACCAAGCAACATATTTTCGCCATATGCGGTGATAATGTTTAGCTGTCACATCCTTCCTAGCTTTTATCAGCGTAGGAATGACTTCAACCGGAATGCCCTTTTCCATCAGGATCCGGCGTTCAACCGCCATGCCGTCAAACGCAGCCGCGGTAAGTCTTGGAACAGACAGGGCCCCTGCTGTAGCAGTTCCTGTCGGAGCGGCAGAGGCCAAGGGTCCTCTGAGATCATTTCTTGTAGTTCCGGGTACCAAGTCCTTCTTGGCCAATCCGGAACGATGAGTATAGTTCTTACTCCTCTCTTTCTTATTATCCTCAGTACCTTTGGTATGAGAGGAAGAGGAGGGAACACATAAACCGACTGGTACACCCACGGTGTCACTAGAGCGTCGACAGCTATCGCCTGAGGGACCCTTGACCTGGCGCAATATCTTTTTAGCTTTTTGTTGAGGCGGGACGCCATCATGTCCACCTGTGGCCTTTCCCAACGATTTACAATCAGCTGGAAGACTTCTGGATGAAGTCCCCACTCTCCCAGGTGGAGGTCGTGCCTGCTGAGGAAGTCTGCTTCCCAGTTGTCCACTCCCGGAATGAACACTGCTGACAGTGCTATCACGTGATTTTCCGCCCATCGGAGAATCCTTGTGGCTTCTGCCATCGCCATCCTGCTTCTTGTGCCGCCCTGTCGGTTTACATGGGCGACCGCCGTGATGTTGTCTGACTGAATCAGCACCGGCTGGTTTTGAAGCAGGGGTTTTGCCCGACTTAGGGCATTGTAAATGGCCCTTAGTTCCAGAATGTTTATGTGTAGGGAGGCTTCCTGACTCGACCATTGTCCTTGGAAGTTTCTTCCCTGTGTGACTGCTCCCCAGCCTCGAAGGCTGGCATCCGTGGTCACCAGGACCCAGTCCTGTATGCCGAATCTGCGGCCCTCGAGAAGATGAGCACTCTGCAGCCACCACAGCAGAGACACCCTGGCCCTCGGGACAGGGTGATCAGCCGATGCATCTGAAGATGCGATCCACACCACTTGTCTAACAGATCCCACTGAAAGATCCGTGTATGGAACCTGCCGAATGGAATTGCCTCGTAAGAAGCTACCATCTTTCCAGGACTCGCGTGCAGTGATGCACCGACACCTGTTTTGGTTTTAGGAGGTCTCTGACCAGAGATGACAACTCCTTGGCCTTCTCCTCCGGGAGAAACACCTTCTTCTGTTCTGTGTCCAGAATCATACCCAGGAACAGCAGACGCGTCGTAGGAACCAGCTGCGACTTCGGGATATTCAGAATCCAGCCGTGCTGTTGAAGTACTTCCTGAGATAGTGCTACTCCGACCAACAACTGCTCCCTGGACCTCGCCTTTATAAGGAGATCGTCCAAGTACGGGATAATTATAACTCCCTTCTTTCGAAGGAGTATCATCATTTCGGCCATTACTTTGGTAAATACCCTCGGTGCCGTGGACAGACCAAACGGCAACGTCTGGAATTAGTAATGGCAGTCCTGTACCACAAAACGGAGGTACACCTGGTGAGGTGGGTAAATGGGGACATGTAGGTAAGCATCCTTGATGTCCAGTGATACCATGTAATCCCCTCTTCCAGGCTTGCAATAACCGCCCTGAGCGATTCCATTTTGAACTTGAACTTCCTTATATAAGTGTTCAAGGATTTCAAATTTAGAATGGGTCTCACCGAACAGTCTGGTTTCGGTACCACAAACATTGTGGAATAGTAACCCCGTCCCTGTTGAAGGAGGGGAACTTTGATTATCACCTGCTGGAGGTACAGCTTGTGAATTGCCGCCAGTACTACTGGGGAGTAGCTGGCAAGGCTGATTTGAGGTAACGGCGAGGGGGAGACGTCTCGAATTCCAGCTTGTATCCCTGAGATACCACTTGTAGAACCCAGAGATCCACCTGTAAGCGAACCCACTGGTCGCTGAAGTTCGGAGACGGGCCCCCACCGCACCTGGCTCCACATGTGGAGCCCCAGCGTCATGCGGTGGACTTAGTGGAAGCAGGGGAGGATTTTTGTTCTTGGGAACTGGCTGTATGGTGCAGCTTTTTCCCTCTACCCCTGCCTCTGGGCAGAAAGGACGCGCCTCTAACCCGCTTGCCTTTCTGAGGCCGAAAGGACTGTACTTGATAATACAGTGCTTTCTTAGGCTGTGAGGGAACCTGAGGTAAAAAAGTCGACTTCCCAGCTGTTGCTGTGGATACGAGGTCCGAAAGAACCGTCCCCAAACAATTCCTCACCCTTATAAGGCAAAATTTCCATGTGCCTTTTAGAATCAGCATCACCTGTCCACTGCCGAGTCCATAATACTCTCCTGGCAGAAATGGACATCGCATTAATTCTAGATGCCAGCCGGCAAATGTCCCTCTGTGCATCTCTCATATATAAGACTACGTCTTTAATATGCTCTATGGTTAGCAATATAGTGTCCCTGTCAAGGGAATAAATGTTATCAGACAGGGAATCAGACACCACGCTGCTGCAGCACTACACATCCATGCTGAAGCAATAGCAGGTCTCAGTATAGTACGGAGTGTGTATATACAGACTTCAGGATAGCCTCCTCTGCTTTCTATCTGCAGGCTCCTTTAAGGCGGCCGTATCCTGAGACGGCAGTGCCACCTTTTTTGATAAGCGTGTGAGCGCCTTGTCCACCTTAGGGGATGTCTCCCAGCGTAACCTATCCGTTGGCGGGAAAGGGTACGCCATTAGTAACCGCTTAGAAATTACTAGTTTCTTATCTGGGGAACCCCACGCTTCTTCACACAATTCATTTAACTCATCAGGGAAAAGTCACTGGCTGCTTTTTCTCCCCAAACATAATACCCTTTTTTGTGGTAACCGGGTTAATGTCAGAAATGTGCAACACATTTTTAATTGCCGTAATCATGCATCGGATGGCCTAGTGGATTGTATATTTGTCTCATCCTTGTCGACACTGGAGTCAGACTCCGTGTCGACATCTGTGTCTGCCATCTGAGGTAGCGGGCGTTTTTGAGCCCCTGACGGCCTCTGAGATGCCTGGGCAGGCGCGGGCTGAATGCCGGCTGTCCCAAAGCTGCGTCATCGAACCTTTTATGCAAGGAGTTGCCACTGTCGGTTAATACCTTCCACATATCCATCCACTCCGGTGTCGGCCCCGCAGGGGGCGACATCACACTTATCGGCTCCTGCTCCGCCTCCACGTAAGCGTCCTCATCAAACATGTCGACTCAGCCGTACCGACACACCGCACACACACACACAGGGAATGCTCTGACTGAGGACAGGACCCCACAAAGTCCTTTGGGAGACAGAGAGAGAGTATGCCAGCACCACACCACAGCGCTATATAATCAGGGATTTACACTAACAAAAGCGATTTTCCCTATAGCTGCTTTTATATATATATATATATATATATATATATATATATATAGTTTTGCGCCTAAATTTAGTGCCCCCCCTCTCTTTTTTACCCTTGATGTCTGGAAACTGCAGGGTAGAGCCTGGGGAGCTGTCTTCCAGCGGAGCTGTGAAGAGAAAATGGCGCCGGTGTGCTGAGGAAGATAGCCCCGCCCCCTTCTCGGCTGACTTCTTTCGCTTTTTTATCTGTATAATGGCGGGGGATTATGCACATATACAGCTTAAAAGCTGTATTATGTGTCAATTAGCCATGTAAGGTACTCTAATTGCTGCCCAGGGTGCCCCCCCCCCCCCCCCAGCGCCCTGCACCCATCAGTGACCGAAGTGTGTGGTGTGCATAGGGAGCAATGGCGCACAGCTGCAGTGCTGTGCGCTACCTTAATGAAGACCGAAGTCTTCAGCCGCCGATTTCCTCCGGTTTCTTCCGTCTTCTGGCTCTGCAAGGGGGCGGCGGCGCGGCTCCGGGAACGGACGATCGAGGTCGGGCCCTGTGTTCGATCCCTCTGGAGCTAATGGTGTCCAGTAGCCTAGAAGCACAAGCTAGCTGCAAGCAGGTAGGTTTGCTTCTCTCCCCTAAGTCCCTCGTAGCAGTGAGTCTGTTGCCAGCAGATCTCACTGAAAATAAAAAACCTAACAAATACTTTTCTTTCTAGGAAGCTCAGGAGAGCCCCTAGAGTGCATCCAGCTCTGGCCGGGCACAGATTCTAACTGAGGTCTGGAGGAGGGGGCATAGAGGGAGGAGCCAGTGCACACCAGATGTAGTACCTAATCTTTTCTTTAGAGTGCCCAGTCTCCTGCGGAGCCCGTCTATTCCCCATGGTTCTTACGGAGTACCCAGCATCCACTAGGACGTCAGAGAAATACTATTGAGACGTTATGGGTAGAAATTGCATGCGGCGGTAAAGGAATAAAAGAAGTTAGTATTGGGTGTATGCTATAGGCCGCCTGGTATTAATTTGTCTGACGAGAAATTGTTACTGAATCAAATTGAAAGCAGCAGGAGTAGGAGACATAATAGTGATGGGAGACTTTAACTATCCCGAGATAAACTGGAAAATCAATTCATGTGATACTGCTAGGGGCAATATGTTTATAAACACGCTAAATGATAATTACTTAGTTCAATTAATCGAGGAACCAACTAAGTACAATGCAATCTTAGACCTGGTATTAACAAACCATGGGGAATTGGTATCAAATATTGAAGTAGGAGAACAGCGACCACAATATGGTCACATTCAATATCAGTTTTCATAAGCAGTCCTATACTGCATCGACTAGGACTCTAAACTTTAGCAAAGCCAACTTTGACATGATGACGGAAGCGTTAAGGGACATTGAATTGGAAATTCTGTTTCAAGGAAAAAATACTACAGAGAAACGGGATGTATTAAAATCACTGCTAATTAATAATACTCGTAAATTTATTCCCACCAGCAGCAAAAAAAGGAATACAAATCCCACACCAATGTTGTTTAACAAAACTATAAAGGAATTAATGGACAAAAAAAGACGAGCATTTAAAAAATACAATTCTGAGGGGGATGCAGAGTCATTTCAGCACTATAAGGACTGTAACAAAATATGCAAAAACGGAATAAGAGCGGCTAAAGTAGAAACTGAAAAACTAGTAGCAAAGGAAAGCAAAGCGAATCCCAAAATTGTTTTAAGTACATCAACAGCAAGAGACTAAAGAAGGAGAGTATAAGCCCTTTAAAGGACAAGATGGGAGTCTTAATCAAAAATGATAATGACATAGCAAACAAACTAAACAAGTTTTTTTCAACGGTATTTACCAGAGAGGACACAATGCTGGGTCTAACACAAAATCTCAACAAAGATAATGTCCCACTGCTAAATACTTATTTATGTGAGGAGGTAGTCTGTGACCGATTAAAAAAGTTAAAGATTAATAAGTCACCTGGTCCAGATGGAATTCACCTGAGAGTTCTTATGGAGTTGCACGCTGAACTAGCAAGACCTCTATATTTGATCTTGATGGATTCGGTTAAATCAGGTATGGTACCCAAAGACTAGCGTATAGCGGAGGTAGTGCTGATATTCAAAAAGGGGAGCAAAGCTGAACCAGGTAATTATAGACCAGTTAGTCTTACATCTATAGTGGGGAAAGTATTGGAAAGTATTCTAAGGGACAGTATTCAAAAGTTCCTTGAAGGAAATAAGGTCATTAAAAGGAACCAACATGGATTTGTGAAGGACAGATCATGTCAAACCAACTTACTTGGCTTTTATGAAACAGTAAGTGCGAACCTTGATCAGGGTAAGGAGGTGGATGTAATCTTTTTAGACTTTGCCAAAGCTTTTGACACAGTACCACACATGCGACTTATCTTTAAGCTACAAGAAATAGGGCTAGGGAGCACAATATGCACTTGGGTTAGTAATTGGTTAGATAATAGGGAGCAGCGCGTTGTGGTCAATGGATCATTTTCAAATTGGACTAAAGTACTAAGTGGTGTGCCACAAGGGTCTGTACTTGGACCACTTTTGTTCAACATTTTCATCAACGACCTAACAGTAGGTCTAGAGAGCATGGTGTCAATTTTTGCAGACGATACCAAATTATGTAAGGTTATAAATATGGAGGGGGATGCCGAGTCTCTTCAGAACGACTTAATTAAACTGTAAGCATGGGCAGCAAAATGGAGAATGAGATTCAACACAGACAACTGTAAGGTAATGCACTGTGGGGCCAAGACCAGAAACTACACCTACATACTAAATGGGGTAATATTAGGGGATTCTGTACTGGAAAAATACCTAGGAGTTCATATAGATAACAAATTAAGCAGCAGTACCCAAAGTAGGAGTGCAGCAAAGAAGGCTAATAAGATATTAGCATGCATAAAACGGGGATGTTATGCAAGGGACGAGAGTAACATAAAAATAACTAGTCCTATAATAAGACTGCATAGGAGACCACAAATAGGTTGAACTCGATGGACAATTGTCTTTTTTCAACCTTAGCTACTATGTTACATATATATAGTAGTCTCGTGTAGGCGGCACTCAGATAATAACGTGCTGTACACAGGTAGTGTTTCAGCATGCTATTATCCGAGTGCCGCCTTCACGGGACTACTATTACATGGTACACCACCGGGAGTTTTATTCTCATTTATTGGGAGTGCGGCCACAAGCAATTTATATATATATATATATATATATATATAATTATTTTTTTTTATTATACATACACACACACACACACACACACACACACACACACGTTGAGTATCCCTTGTCCAAAATTCAAAATCCCACAGTTTTGGGTCCCATACTGAGATGACATATATATTATATGTATAGATATATGTAGATATATAATATATATGTCATTATCTCAGTATGGGACCCACAAATGTGGGATTTTGAATTTTGGATAAGGGATACTCAACCTATATATATATATATATATATATATATATATATATATATATTTTTTTTATTTTTTTTAATTTTTTTTATTATATGCAACCTGGCAGTTTTAATAATTTCCCTCTCCTAGACTATAAGCTTCCCAATGGAGTTGGAGTGGAACGGAGTGTCATACAGCTCACCAGCCGAGTGTATTTACACATGTGCCCTCATAAGCCTGGCCAGGGAAGATTTGGGGGTTATTTATATATTGCGGGACTCTCTGCTCAAAACTGATTAAATGATACAGTCTTCATGAAAAGTATCATACATATAGCATAGGTATAAAATAGTTTACTCTAAGTTTGTGAATAGGGTTACCCCATTGTGATATAATTAGCACTACGGTTATCGAAGTTGCAACAATATTTGAACTGCTAGAGTAATTGCAACAAGTATAGTCTGAATATTGTGTTGAGATATATTTATACGTTGCACTGTGTAAAGTTAAGTTGTATAGCGTTGTAAGGAGTGATCCGGTGAAATAGACCAGATGTCACCTTATCTATTGTGTTATCATTGCATTGGGAGCTAGGGGAGTTTTCTGTCTCTCTGCAGTAGCGTGGGGTGTCCTGAAGAGAACATGTACGCTCCAGACAGAAATACGACCACACCACTGGGGGTGTTACACTATGTTCCAGTTAAGTCTCACCTATGGAAAATAGAACAGCTTCTGATGGTGGTCCAATTAACGGAACCTTCTGCAGATAGACAGCCACTCTGTACTGTGCACCTGGAACTAGGTTTCTTATGATGTTACCAGTTAAGTTAACCTGAAACATAAAATATAAAATGTAAGGGTTATTTCCAAGATTTGTGTACAAGAACATAACTCAGTGTCTCCTGTCACTCTCCCCTTCAGCCTCTGCAATCAGGCTTCCATCCACCTCAGCCCACTGAGACGGGGCTTCCATCCACCTCAGCCCACTGAGACGGGGCTTCCATCCACCTCAGCCCACTGAGACAGGGCTTCCATCCACCTCAGCCCACTGAGACAGGGCTTCCATCCACCTCAGCCCACTGAGACGGGGCTTCCATCCACCTCAGCCCACTGAGACGGGGCTTCCATCCACCTCAGCCCACTGAGACAGTCTTCACTAAAGTGGATAACCTCCTGCTCACATCTAAGAGTTATTTCTCCTCACTCGTCTTCCTTCAGCTCTCTGTTACTTGTAATACAGTCCACTAACATCTTGTCCTGCACAACTTGCCCTCTTCTTGTTCACTATCTACCTTTCTACTTCCGAACCTCCTGCTCATTGCACAGCCGAGCACCGTGGGACCCCCACACCAGAGAGTGTCAGCTAAGCTTTCCTCACTACTCCATGCTTCCCCATCTGTTGCAGTAGCCTGGCAATGTTGTGGCAGACGTGCGGTCCTCACTCCCGTTTAAATATAAGAAAGTAATGGGGCCCTTATAGTAACAAGAGACAGGGGGCAATACGATGCTGCAATCACTTGCATTCACCTCAGGTCTGTTTTCTGTATGTAATCAGACATTATAAATCTCCTGCACACAGTATGACATTACCTCTGTACAGTAATGCTTCTCAAGGCGCTGACTTTCCTTCTGCTTGTGACATGTTTGTGACTTCACAGACACAATTGTGTCCGTGCTGTTTGTCAGGGAAGATGTCCATGACACCAGAGCTGTGGTAGAATTCAGGATAGTCACTGTCACATTCGCTGGTCTTTCTGTCAGCTCCTCAAACCATTTCCCATCAGGACCTGCGTCAGGGTAACAGCACAAACACAATGAATAACATTAATAATAATAATAACATACAATGATAAGAAAAGGGAATTGTTTCATTTCTTAACAAACCATTTCAATGACGTAGTAGCTAAAATATACCTATATATAGTAGAAATGTGCGACAGACCATTTTTGCTGAATTTGGCTCTGATTTGCAAACCGCTGTGACTGGTTATGGATATTTATTTATTTTTACTTGACAAAAAATGCTAAAATCACACAATTTGGCCCTTTTTTTGTCCCTGGAGTATTATCAACCTCAACAACATTCATTTCCAGTCAATTTTGATAATCTTACAGCTCACAATATTGTGTGTGTGTGTGTGTGTGTGTGTGTGTGTGTGTGTGTGTGTGTGTGTGTGTGTGTGTGTGTGTGTGTGTGTGTAATATATATATAATATGGGATTTGCAGTGACGTAAATAGCTCAGGAGGCACTGGCTAGTACCAGAGCCAGATTTACAGGCAATATATGAGCTAAAGGGTTCATGGGGGCATTATACAGCACCGGCCATAAGCATAGGCAAACTAGGCCATTGCTAGGGCATTTGATATGCCCAGGGGCATCAGCAGCTTCTGTTGATTAAAATGATATGCGGCATGCCTATATTCTGTGTGTAGCATTTCGTATGCAGATACAGCCACAGTCACACACAGTATATAGGCATGCTGCATATCAGTTTAATCAGCAGAAACTACATTGCAATGCAAATAAGATGCATTTTCATCAACTAAGGCACCCGACGTTAGCAGAGCTGCCAGCTGACTCACGCCAGGCATCTCCTGCTGCATGGCGTACTGAGGCAAGATGTATGAGGACACATCTGTATCCAAGCAGAGGCAGAGGTCACAGTGTGAGTGCTGTGTGCATGTGAGGGGGTTGGTTGTGCAGTAGTGTTCGGCATATGTGTAAGGGGCATTATGCGCGCCATGTATAAATGCATTAATAATGTGCAGAATATGTGTAAAGGGCATTATGTGTGTCATTATGTATATAAGTGCACTAATAATGTGCGGCATATGTGTAAGAGGCACTATGGGGTATATGCAATTGCGGTCGAATTGCCGCAAGTGTCGAAAAACGGGGCATTTTTGACAAAAAAAAACAACCTGTCGAATTGGGTTCAACAATGCAATACAGTACTTTTCGACAAAAAAAACTGCCGTTTCAGATTCGACTTTTTGCAATTCAACATGTCTGCAATGGTAAAAATGCGGCTTTTCGCCAGTCATTTAGTCAATTTCATTCCGCCTCATTTTGCTGTCCTGATCTAATAAAAACTTTTAAAAACGTGTTTTTTTGATTGCTAATAGCATATCTATTTATATTACAGGTTGAGTATCCCTTATCCAAAATGCTTGGGACCAGAGGTATTTTGGATATCGGATTTTTCCGTATTTTGGAATAATTGCATACCATAATGATATATCATGGTGATGGGGCCTAAATCTAAGCACAGAATGTATTTATGTTTCATATACACCTTATACACACAGCCTGAAGGTAATTTTAGCCAATATTTTTTATAACTTTGTACATTAAACAAAGTGTGTGTACATTCACACAATTCATTTATGTTTCATATACACCTTATACACACAGCCTGAAGGTCATTTAATACAATATTTTTAATAACTTTGTGTATTAAACAAAGTTTGTGTACATTGAGTCATCAAAAAACAAAGGTTTCACTATCTCACTCTCACTCAAAAAGTCCGTATTTCGGAATATTCCGTATTTCGGAATATTTGGATATGGGATACTCAACCTGTATAAGGGATTATCTACTTGGTTTGTCTATTTATGAGCCACAGGTATAATTTAATAGATTTTTTTTAAAGAATATTTTTTTTTTTACTGACTAAAATAATATGGAGAGATCAGTGCATGTTTTTCAGTGGGAAGGGGTAGGAATGGGTTAAAATTTCAGAAAAAAAATGCGTGGGGTCCCCCCTCCTAAGCATAACCAGCCTCGGGCTCTTTGAGCCGGTCCTGGTTGTAAAAATATGGGGGGGGGAAATGACAGGGGATCCCCCGTATTTTAACAACCAGCACCAGGCTCTGCACCTGGTCCTGGTGCCAAAAATACGGGGGACAAAACACGTGGGGGTCCCCCCGTATTTTTCACACCAGCACCGGGCTCCACTAGTCAGAGAGATAATGCCACAGCCGGGGGACACTTTTATATAGGTCCTTGCGGCCCTGGCATTAAATCACCAACTAGTCACTCCTGGCCGGGGTACCCTGGAGGAGTGGGAACCCCTTAAATCATACAAGTCCCAGCAAGCCTCCCCCACAAGCTGGTACTTGGAGAACCACAAGTACCAGCATGCGCGGGGGAAACGGGCCCGCTGGTACCTGTAGTGCTACTACAAAAAAATACCCAAATAAAAACAGTACACACACACACACACCGTGCACACACATACATGCACACCAATATACACACATACTTACCTATGTTGACATGAAGAGTCAGTCCCCTTCTCCACGTAGAATCCACGGGGTACCTGTAAATAAAATTATTCTCACAACAATCCGGGGTAGATCGGTCCTCTTCTTGTTTGTAATCCACGTACTTGGCAAAATAAAAACACGAAAAACCCGATCCACGCACTGAAAGGGGTCCCATGTTTACACATGGGACCCCTTTTCCCGACTGCCGGGACCCCCCGTGACTGCTGTCAAAGAGGGTCCCTTCAGCCAATCAGGGAGCGCCATGTCGTGGCACTCTCCTGATTGGCTGTGCGCGTCTGAGCTGTCAGGCGGCGCACTCGAGATACAATGTAGGGCATAGGTGCTCCATTATATCCAATGGTGGGAGCTTTGTGGTCAGCGGTTGACCGCGAGGGTGACCCCACATAACAGCTTTGCCGAGCAGCTACTTGGTCGGGTTCAAACACCTTTGCAAAGTTCTACAAGTTTGATACCCTGGCTGAGGAGGACCTTGAGTTTGCTCATTCGGTGCTGCAGAGTCATCTGCACTCTCCCGCCCGTTTGGGAGCTTTGGTATAATCCCCATGGTCCTTACGGAGTCCCCAGCATCCACTAGGACGTTAGAGAAAATAAGATTTTACTCACCGGTAAATCTATTTCTCGTAGTCCGTAGTGGATGCTGGGCGCCCGCCCCAAGTGCGGACTTCTACTGCAATACTTGTATATAGTTATTGCTTAAATAAGGGTTATGTTATGGTTGCATCAGGTTTGTCTGATGCTCTGTTGTTGTTCATACTGTAAACTTGGTATAGTTATCACGAGTTATACGGTGTGATTGGTGTGGCTGGTATGAGTCTTACCCGGGATTCCAAAATCCTTTCCTTGTACTGTCAGCTCTTCCGGGCACAGTTTCCTTAACTGAGGTCTGAAGGAGGGGCATAGAGGGAGGAGCCAGTGCACACCAGTAGACCTAATTCTTTCTTAGAGTGCCCTGTCTCCTGCGGAGCCCGTCTATTCCCCATGGTCCTTACGGAGTCCCCAGCATCCACTAGGATGTTAGAGAAATTAGGGTTAGGCTGCAGGAGGGGAGGGTTAGGCTGTGGGAGGGGTAGGTTAAGGTTAGGCTGCGGGAGGGGAGGGTTAGGCTGTGGGAGGGGGAAATTAGGGTTAGGCTGTGGGAGGGGAGGGTTAGGCTGTGGGAGGGGGAAATTAGGGTTAGGCTGTGGGAGGGGGAAATTAGGTTTAGGCTGTGGGAGGGGAGGGTTAGGCTGTGGGAGGGGGAAATTAGGGTTAGGCTGTGGGAGGGGAGGGTTAGGCTGTGGGAGGGGGAAATTAGGGTTAGGCTGCAGGAACGGTGGGTTAGGCTGTTGGAGGGGGAGGGTTAGGCTGTGGGAGGGGGAGGTTATGGTTAGGCTGCAGGAGCGGTGGGTTAGGCTGTGGGAGGGGGAGGCTAGGGTTAGGCTGTGGGAGGGGGAGGTTAGGGTTAGGCTGTAGGAGGGGAGGGTTAGGCTGTGGGAGGGGGAAATTAGGGTTAGGCTGCAGGAGCGGTGGGTTAGGCTGTGGGAGGGGGAAATTAGGGTTAGGCTGTGGGAGGGGGAAATTAGGCTGCAGAAGGGGTGGGTTAGGGTTAGGCTGTGCGAGGGGAAGATTATGGTTTGGCTGCGTCGGGGAAGGGTTAGTGGAAGGCTACGAGGGGAGATTAGGGTTAGGCTGCGGAAGGGGGAAATCAGATTAAATCACTAGAACGATAATGCCCGACTTAATCTGATTTCGATCTTTTGGGTCGATAAATCGGATGGAAAGTGGCAAATCGGATGTGTTTTACATCCAATCCGATGCGCGCTCCCGTGAGCATCAGATCGGAGTCCCTAGGTTGTTAGTGCTGCACTCTTGATATGTTGGTTCCCGCAGGCATGGCTGGGATTGCATAAGATACATTGTATGCAAAAGGACCCCATACCATGTATCCTATGCGATCTTGCCACCCGGGAGGCTGCCAGGCGGTTCAATGGAAATCGTATGTGACATGAGGGTCCGACGTGTCGCTGTAGTGTATGGGGCCCTTTAGGCTGGGAAAAGGAAGATTAGGATTAGTCTGCGGGAGGCGTGTATTAGGGTTAGGCTGTGGGAGGGGGAGGTTAGGGTTAGGCTGTAGGAGGGGAGGGTTAGGCTGTAGGAGGGGAGGGTTAGGCTGTGGGAGGGGGAGGTTAGGGTTAGGCTGCAGGAGGGGAGGGTTAGACTGTAGGAGGGGGAGGGTTAGCCTGTGGGAGGGGCAGGTTAGGGTTAGGCTGCAGGAGCGGTGGGTTAGGCTGTGGGAGGGGGAGGCTAGGGTTAAGCTGTAGGAGGGGAGGGTTACGCTGTGGGAGGGGGAAATTAGGGTTAGGCTGCAGGAGCGGTGGGTTAGGCTGTGGGAGGGGGAGGTTAGGGTTAGGCTGCAGGAGCGGTGGGTTAGGCTGTGGGAGGGGGAGGCTAGGGTTAGGCTGTAGGAGGGGAGGGTTAGGCTGTGGGAGGGGGAGGTTAGGGTTAGGCTGTAGGAGGGGAGGGTTAGGCTGTGGGAGGGGGAGGTTAGGGTTAGGCTGCAGGAGCGGTGGGTTAGGCTGTGGGAGGGGGAGGCTAGGGTTAGGCTGTAGGAGGGGAGGGTTAGGCTGTGGGAGGGGGAGGTTAGGGTTAGGCTGTAGGAGGGGAGGGTTAGGCTGTGGGAGGGGGAAATTAGGGTTAGGCTGCAGGAGGTTAGGGTTAGGCTGTAGGAGGGGAGGGTTAGGCTGTGGGAGGGGGAAATTAGGGTTAGGCTGCAGGAACGGTGGGTTAGGCTGTTGGAGGGGGAGGGTTAGGCTGTGGGAGGGGGAGGTTAGGGTTAGGCTGCAGGAGCGGTGGGTTAGGCTGTGGGAGGGGGAGGTTAGGGTTAGGCTGTAGGAGGGGAGGGTTAGGCTGTGGGAGGGGGAAATTAGGGTTAGGCTGCAGGAGCGGTGGGTTAGGCTGTGGGAGGGGGAAATTAGGATTAGGCTGTGGGAGGGGAGGGTTTGGCTGTGGGAGGGGGAAATTAGGCTGCAGAAGGGGTGGGTTAGGGTTAGGCTGTGCGAGGGGAAGATTATGGTTTGGCTGCGTCGGGGAAGGGTTAGTGGAAGGCTACGAGGGGAGATTAGGGTTAGGCTGCGGAAGGGGGAAATCAGATTAAATCACTAGAACGATAATGCCCGACTTAATCTGATTTCGATCTTTCGGGTCGATAAATCTGATGGAAAGTGGCAAATCGGATGTGTTTTACATCCAATCCGATGCGCGCTCCCGTGAGCATCAGATCGGAGTCCCTAGGTTGTTAGTGCTGCACTCTTGATATGTTGGTTCCCGCAGGCATGGCTGGGATCGCATAACATACATTGTATGCAAAAGGACCCCATACCGTGTATCCTATGCGATCTTGCCACCCGGGAGGCTGCCAGGCGGTTCAATGGAAATCGTATGTGACACGAGGGTCCGACATGTCGCTGTAGTGTATGGGGCCCTTTAGGCTGGGAAAAGGAAGATTAGGATTAGTCTGCGGGAGGCGTGTATTAGGGTTAGGCTGTGGGAGGGGGAGGTTAGGGTTAGGCTGCAGTAGGGGAGGGTTAGGCTGTGGGAGGGGGAGGTTAGGGTTAGGCTGTAGGAGGGGAGGGTTAGGCTGTAGGAGGGGGAGGTTAGGGTTAGGCTGTAGGAGGGGAGGGTTAGGCTGTAGGAGGGGGAGGTTAGGCTGTGAGAGGGGGAGGGTTAGGCTGTAGGAGGGGGAGGTTAGGGTTAGGCTGTAGTAGGGGAGGGTTAGGCTGTGGGAGGGGGAGGTTAGGGTTAGGCTGTAGGAGGGGAGGGTTAGGCTGTGGGAGGGGGAAATTAGGGTTAGGCTGCAGGAGCGGTGGGTTAGGCTGTGGGAGGGGGAGGTTAGGGTTAGGCTGTAGGAGGGGAGGGTTAGGCTGTAGGAGGGGGAGGTTAGGGTTAGGCTGTAGGAGGGGAGGGTTAGGCTGCAGGAGCGGTGGGTTAGGCTGTAGGAGGGGGAGGTTAGGGTTAGGCTGTAGGAGGGGAGGGTTAGGCTGTGAGAGGAGGAAATTAGGGTTAGGCTGCAGGAGGGGAGGGTTAGGCTGTGAGAGGGGGAAATTAGGGTTAGGCTGTAGGAGGGGAGGGTTAGGCTGTGGGAGGGGGAAATTAGGGTTAGGCTGTAGGAGGGGAGGGTTAGGCTGTGGGAGGGTTAGGCTGTGGGAGGGGGAGGTTAGGGTTAGGCTGCAGGAGCGGTGGGTTAGGCTGTGGGAGGGGGAGGCTAGGGTTAGGCTGTAGGAGGGGAGGGTTAGGCTGTGGGAGGGGGAAATTAGGGTTAGGCTGCAGGAGCGGTGGGTTAGGCTGTGGGAGGGGGAGGTTAGGGAAGGCTGTAGGAGGGGAGGGTTAGGCTGTAGGAGGGGAGGGTTAGGCTGTGGGAGGGGGAAATTAGGGTTAGGCTGCAGGAGGTTAGGGTTAGGCTGTAGTAGGGGAGGGTTAGGCTGTGGGAGGGGGAAATTAGGGTTAGGCTGCAGGAGGTTAGGGTTAGGCTGTAGTAGGGGAGGGTTAGGCTGTGGGAGGGGGAGGTTAGGGTTAGGCTGCAGGAACGGTGGGTTAGGCTTGTCAAAGTCAGAAAAATATCACGCTACACACTGCCATATATGCACCTCATGCGAGTGCCTGCTGCGAGTGCATGAGCTCTCCCGTGCGTGCGCATACTCGCTGTTGCGTGCACCCGCAGGCGCACGGTATGCGCATTTACGGTAAAGTTTATGTGCGTCTAGCGGGCGACTCAATCGTTACATATTTTAACCATATAATGTATTTTGTAGATTATGGTCCCTTTGATAGAATCTGAAAGTTTAGTTAATGTAGCATGTTCATAGACAAAGAGATCCCTCTGTGTTTGATACGAAGGGTCAGACAGGGGTTATACAGTGGTGTTTAGTATCCATCGGAAGAGTATTTAATTGGCAATATTCCGGTGTTGGTTTGAAGCAGATTAATCGCTCGTGCGAATAGTTATGGACATGAGAAGTTTATGGACTTTTACTGTATTTGCACTTTATTATCCATGCGGCGGGAAACCTAGTTTACCACCCACCTGAGCAGTTGGAAATAGTCACAGCCCACCTGTATGAATCAACCTATGACCTTTTGTTATAATGCGAAGACGAATTCCTGTGTCCAATGAACAATAAGAATATAGGGACCATTGTACTGTATTGTGTGTAGTGTATAAAAGGACAAGCCGATCTGGGCCAGCTCTCTATTTTCTCTTCAACGGTTCTCATTGCTGATAATCGGGAGCTGGATATCCAGAAGGCGCATGCGATTGTTTCCCTTTGTGCGTAAGTTTCTCTGCAATCATATTGTCTTTATTGTTATAAGCCATTCTCTCTCGTTCTCTCTCACTTTCTCTCTCTCTCTCTCCTTCCCCCTTTAAAAGTAATTGTATCTTTATTGTATTTTATGTGTAGTTGCTTGGTTAGATATTCTATGTTATTTTGGTAGTGTATAACTTGTATTGTATTATTCTTTTTGAACGTTCATTCATTTCCTTAAAAGGCGTTAGACCCTTAGACCGGTATTTGACTGTTTATTATATTGCTAAGGGGTTGTCTGAGCGTTACATACGCTCATACAACTTTTAAACTAACAAGGTTACACTGTGTTGCATTTACATCTTATCACTGCACAAGGGTTTACAGTATATGTACATAGTTTATGGTAGAGTTAAAAAGGTTTAACACTGTGAGCGTCAGCGCCGCTTGTGATCTCCTCGTGGTCCCAAGCATCCGCTACGCTGATAGCGTATCATTACGTTAGTCGGCAGCCTATAGCGTGCTTGCCTGTACGCTCTAAGCCGTGAGCGAACGTGCCGCTCGTGCGTCTCGACCACGGCTAAGCGTTAGATACGCAACGTGCGTACCCTTAAGGTATTCCATACGCCAATAGCGTACTGTGTTCTTTAACCTTTTAGAGGGTTTTCAGTAAGATAAATATTTGGCTTTATCAATTGGCGGCTCGTCCGTCCTTCACATATCTGTACTAGGTAATTTCAGCAGACATTATCGATCAGCAAAGGGCGGGAGGTAATATTCCTCGTAGTGCTGACCCGATAAGCGTCTGCTTCGCTTAGTAAAGGGTGCTGAAGGAATCCGGAACCGGAGGTAAGAACAAAGTCTTTTAAAACTGTTTTTTTTTCTCTGCTCTGTCTTGCGTACGCACGCACGCATACATCCGCATTTCTTTTCATTCGTGTATTTTCACATATCACTCTCTTGGTTGCCATTTCACAATTGATAACGTGCTAAGAAAGATTTGTTGCTATTAGTAGTTAAAGAGTAAAAGTAATACATTAAGGGGTAATTTGTAAAGCACGCACACGGCTTTGCCTAAAGATACAAGGAGAGACCTGTGTGGTGCTCGGTAGATGATTACAATTAAAGATCATCTACATTGATAAACGTGTTAACTGTATTTCTGTGGACATATCTGGCTGGCATACACGTGTCTCTAACAAAAGGGTGAGACAAGCGTACGCAACACAAAGGCCGACGCACGCAGCGTATATTACGCAACGGAGCGTCCGGGTACGCCCACATAATCCAAATCACACGATAGTATTATTTTTAACAGGCGAAAAGGAGGCAACGCGATAAATAGCGCAAGTCAATTTTAGTGTCCAAAATTTTAAGCTAATAGATCCTTCTCCAATTTGCGACTCATCTGGTCTAGACTATTTACTGAATGAAAGGAATTTCTGCGCAGAAATAAAATTAAAGTGTACATGTGGTGAGTGTTTGCATATATAAGTTTTACAATTTTTGGGTTGAACCACAAGAAGTCGAGTTCTCGTGAGGTACATACATGTAAGTGACGTGCATGGTGGCTGGGGAGGCATCCCTTGTTAAACATAAATTTGAGCATTAGAGTATAGCAGACCAGGAGGTCTACTGTAGCACAGACCAGGAGGTCCGGAACAGACCAGGAGGTCTAGGTACAGCAGACTAAGAAGTCCGCTATAGAGAAAAGTAGCACAACACCAGGAAGGGTTGGTGCGGAACCCATATAGGCCATTGAAGCTCAGGCTGAAGGAATTCGCAGCCATAATTTTCGATTCCACTGGTCGCTCCGCACATAAGATTAGTTGCTTATGTGCCGAACGATTGTACCGCACGTAATTGTGTGCATTAGTTAGTAACCTGACCAGTACCATTTGCGTACGAAAGGGGTCATAAACGCTATTTGTACACTCTAACGTGATTTGTGTAATTTTTGTTATTTTAAGGGAGGTTCGCTGGTCACTCGGGAACTATCCAACAACCGATACTTGCTGGGGACTGGTCCAACACGCCCCAGTGAGTAAAGGTTCATAGGGGCCCTAAGTTGGGTACAGCAGCTCTGAATCAGTGATTGCAGTACTGGCCAACGTGGGCGAGGAGTGAGTGGAGTACTCGGTAAACTTCGCCGCCGGCCTGCCCCGGACATCTTGGTTTTTGTAAGGGTTCGCTGAAGACCCTGATTTGAAGGTCAGAGGTAGTGAAAGCAACACCTGCAAGTATGGGGGCCAGTTGTTCAGGTAGGGGGCGATCAACCTCGGTTCGGGTTGATTTAGTAAACCGGCCAATCGGGTCGGCAAGGTATGTAATGTGTGAAAAATATGGTTCACACACAGAGGTTTTATGTGATGAATGGGAAAGAATGACTGTGCATGACGGGGAGAAGTTTCCCCGGGTAGGTAGCTTTAGCCCAGATGTGTTACAAAATCTAAGGAAAAGGATATGTCTCATTAAATCAGCAAAGAGACGGATCAAACATTATGATTGTTTACAATTGTGGCAACAGGAAAGTGAAATACAAAGAAACTTAACTTACATATCTGACCCTCATCTTGGGAAGAGAGACATGGCAATGGAGAGGATTATGGTTGCAGAGAATGGCGCAATGTTGTACGATAAAAATGCACTTAGTAACTGTATTAAGAATAAAAGTAACAAATGTAATAATGTTTATGAAAATGAAAGTGTAAAAATTACAAATGTTAACCTGTGCAAGTCGCACCCCATGTTAAACTTCCCTCAGGATTACAAACAAGAAAGTGAGCCCAGCACGATGTCGGTACCTCTTCCAGAAGCCATCACACAAGACATCCAGGTGGACGCGACCAAATCGGTAAAGGCAGTAATCAAACCCCCTAACCGAGGGTCAGGTGTGGTCGTGTCCACAGGTACGTACGGTGTTATATATCACGCACAAACAAATGTACCTCATATTGTAGAACCAACACAAGATGATGTAATTGAATTTAGTCCTGTCAGGGTGATCACAGTCCCCAATGGGAAGACTGACGATCAGGGAAGCATTCCCGTCAAGGACAGTGCAATGCGCCGTCCCTGGTCCCGGATGGAATTGAGAGCAATTATGTCTGAATTTCCTGATCCTAGGAAAAATCTAGTCGCATGTCAAAGGTTCATTAAAGAACTAGGAAACTCAACAGAACCCACCAACAAAGATTGGCGGACAGTGCTGAGGGCATGTTTGCCCTCCAGTGTTGACCCTGCGAAATTTATTGCTGATTGTCAATTAGACACGGAGGTACCTCAAACGGAGGAACACAATCAGGAATGTATTAAGCAGATCAACCGACAGTTGGGAGTATATTTCCCTGCCATTGTCAAGTGGAATGAAATTTTCTCCATAAGACAAAACGAAGGGGAAAGTATTTCCAATTATTTCAATCGAGCACTGCAAGTAATGGCTAGAAACACTGGGATCACGGACATCAAGACAAATGTAAATCATAGAGAAGTAGCAGTATCTGTGTTAATGAATGGTTTAAAGGAGGTATTAAGAACAAGGGTACAGACCACCAACCCAAACTGGAGAAATATCTCGGTGGCCGCATTAAGAGAGGCCGCTATTGATCATGATCGGAATATCACCAGACACCGGGAGTCACAAAGTGATAAGTTAATGACCGTAAGTATACAGGCCCTAACCACAAGACCACTCCAGCATAAGCCCCAAACCCCTGCGAGAAATTCAAATGTGGAAGTCTGTTACAATTGCCAGAAGGAAGGTCATTTTGCAAGAGATTGTAGATCAAGAAGTAGACCAAATTCATATAAACCCCCTAGACAAAGATATGAGCAAAGTTAAGACACACCAAATTGTAATCAGGGATCACATAGGAAGGAGTTTGGGCCGCACCTGTAACATGCAATCAGGAAAGGTGATCATTAGGACCGATGGTAAGCCTGAGGTTATCATTAACAAATTGGGAGGTCATTTTCCTTGAAGACACAGGAATGACCGGGTAAAATTTGAAATGTATCTGTGAAATGTTTTCTTTTTCCCCATCTCTGACGGTCATCAGCAGGACTCAAACATTGCATAGCTACTTGGTCTTTGCAGAAGTCTACCAAACGCCAGCATGACCTACCCGCATCAATGTATCCTGGCCAGATACAAAGGGTGGAGTATGGAGGTGCTGGTGGGAGGGACTGAGCAAGGATACCATTGGACATGTAGATATGACAGCCTGATGAACAATGTTTTAAAATGTTTGAAAAATGTTTTTTTTTCTGTTGTTGTTTATTGTTGATTTATGTGATGCATATATATATATATATATATATACGGTTCTCTCTCTCTCGTTGTTTTTTTTTCCTCTCTCTTCTTTCTCATGTTCTCATAACGTTACAGATGGTATGTCACACATTAGTTGGACAAATGGTAATGCAAGATTTATTCTCCTTACAGAAAGAGCGCTGAGCTAGAAGAAATATTGTATCACCAGAATGTTTAGAAGACTGAGAGACAGCACCTTTGAGATGACAGCAGAACAAGAAGAACAACAAGACTAGAGAACTAATTATCGTAACAAGTTTCTCTCCCCCTCAAACTGTTTTCCTGTACCCCCATTACAAATTTCTTCTTTTCTCCTCCTGTAAGATGGACTCGCCTCAAGAGACTGTGATCCGTGTTTTCATGTTGACCCTGATGTTGACCAGAGCAGTCTGTTTCGGTGAGAGTACCAGTGAGGTCGAGAAAGGATCCAGAATGGGTTTCTCTGATGACTGAGACGAAGGTGTAAATTTCCAATAGCAACACAATCACCAAGCAAAGGCGAGTACCGGAAACGATCTAGCAGCCATGTTATTTGTAAACATTGTGAAGGATTGTTAGCTGAAAAGAGAACTGTATCTGTAGACTCTGTGACAGTGTAGTAGAGGATGGGTGCATCAAGAAATGTCAGTCCAGTTTTAACATTAACATGGACCGGCACCCATTGAGTGACTATCACTCCTTAGTGGGTAAAGTGTTAAATCAGACAGATTGTTGGGTATGCTCTCAAGTACCTCAAGGCCATAGCAAATCAGGATTAGTACCATTCCCTTTAACGGTAGGGGAGGTACTTGAGCTAAGTGGTGGGAGGCCGGTGGACAGGAGGTTTAATATCTCCAGTCCTCCTAGTTTGAAGCTCCACCAATATCATGTGGATAGATCCCTAATATGTTTTAACATTTCCAATCCCCGAAAGCCAAGAAATTGGGAAGTGTCATGGAATAACAAAACCATGACCTTTTCATATAGAGCCGATAGAATGCCTACAGATACAAAGCTCATACGCCACATAGCCGGTAGTGGAAAATCTTTCCGATAATAAGAATTTACTTACCGATAATTCTATTTCTCGGAGTCCGTAGTGGATGCTGGGGTTCCTGAAAGGACCATGGGGGATAGCGGCTCCGCAGGAGACAGGGCACAAAAAAGTAAAGCTTTTACCAGATCAGGTGGTGTGCACTGGCTCCTCCCCCTATGACCCTCCTCCAGACTCCAGTTAGGTACTGTGCCCGGACGAGCGTACACAATAAGGGAGGCAATTTGAATCCCGGGTAAGACTCATACCAGCCACACCAATCACACCGCACAACTTGTGATCTAAACCCAGTTAACAGTATGATAACAGAAAGAGCCTCTTAAAGATGGCTCCTTAACAATATAACCCGAATTTGTTAACAATAACTATGTACAGTATTGCAGATAATCCGCACTTGGGATGGGCGCCCAGCATCCACTACGGACTCCGAGAAATAGAATTATCGGTAAGTAAATTCTTATTTTCTCTATCGTCCTAAGTGGATGCTGGGGTTCCTGAAAGGACCATGGGGATTATACCAAAGCTCCCAAACGGGCGGGAGAGTGCGGATGACTCTGCAGCACCGAATGAGAGAATTCCAAGTCCTCTTTTGCCAGGGTATCAAATTTGTAGAATTTTACAAACGTGTTTTCCCCCGACCACGTAGCTGCTCGGCAGAATTGTAATGCCGAGACCCCTCGGGCAGCCGCCCAAGATGAGCCCACCTTCCTTGTGGAATGGGCCTTAACAGATTTAGGCTGTGGCAGGCCTGCCACAGAATGAGCAAGTTGAATTGTGTTACAAATCCAACGAGCAATCGTCTGCTTAGAAGCAGGGGCACCCAACTTGTTGGGTGCATATAGTATCAACAGCGAGTCAGATTTTCTGACTTCAGCCGTCCTTGAAATGTATATTTTTAAGGCTCTGACAACGTCCAACAACTTGGAGTCCTCCAAGTCGCCAGTGGCCGCAGGCACCACAATAGGTTGGTTCAGGTGAAACGCTGATACCACCTTAGGGAGAAAATGCGGACGAGTCCTCAGTTCTGCCCTATCCGAATGGAAGATTAGATAAGGGCTTTTATAAGATAAAGCCGCCAATTCAGATACTCTCCTGGCGGAAGCCAGGGCCAGTAACATAGTCACTTTCCATGTGAGATATTTAAAATCCACCTTTTTCAATGGTTCAAACCAATGGGATTTGAGGAAATCTAAAACTACATTTAGATCCCACGGTGCCACCGGAGGCACCACAGGAGGCTGTATATGCAGTACTCCTTTAACAAAAGTCTGTACCTCAGGAACTGAGGCCAATTCTTTTTGGAAGAATATTGACAGGGCCGAAATTTGAACCTTAATAGATCTCAATTTGAGACCCCTAGACAATCCTGATTGTAGGAAATGTAGGAAACGACCCAGTTGAAATTCCTCCGTCGGAACACTCCGATCCTCGCACCACGCGACATATTTTCGCCAAATGCGGTGATAATGTTTCGCGGTGACTTCCTTCCTTGCCTTAATCAAGGTAGGAATGACTTCTTCTGGAATGCCTTTCCCTTTTAGGATCTGGCGTTCAACCGCCATGCCGTCAAACGCAGCCGCGGTAAGTCTTGAAAGAGACAGGGACCCTGTTGTAGCAGGTCCCTTCTCAGAAGTAGAGGGCACGGGTCGTCCGTGACCAACTCTTGAAGTTCCGGGTACCAAGTCCTTCTTGGCCAATCCGGAGCCACTAGTATTTCTTACTCCTCCTCACCGTATAATCTTCAATACCTTTGGTATGAGAGGCAGAGGAGGAAACACATATACTGATTTGTACACCCAAGGTGTTACCAGTGCGTCCACAGCTATTGCCTGTGGATCTCTTGACCTGGCGCAATACTTGTCCAGTTTCTTGTTGAGGCGAGACGCCATCATGTCTACCATTGGTCTTTCCCAACAGTTTATTAGCATGTGGAAGACTTCTGGATGAAGACCCCCCTCTCCCGGGTGTATATCGTGTCTGCTGAGGAAGTCTGCTTCCCAGTTGTCCACGCCCGGGAAGAACACTGCTGACAGTGCTATTACGTGATTCTCCGCCCAGCGAAGAATCTTGGCAGCTTCTGCCATTGCACTCCTGCTTCTTGTGCCGCCCTGTCTGTTTACATGGGCGACCGCCGTGATGTTGTCCGACTGAATCAACACCGGTTTTCCTTGCAGGAGTGGTTCCGCCTGGCTTAGAGCATTTTAGATTGCTCTTAGTACCAGAATGTTTATGTGAATAGACTTTTCCAGGTTCGTCCATACCCCCTGGAAGTTTCTTCCTTGTGTGACTGCTCCCCAACCTCTCAGGCTGGCGTCCGTGGTCACCAGGATCAAATCCTGTATGCCGAATCTGCGGCCCTCCAATAGATGAGCCTTTTGCAACCACCACAGAAGATATACCCTTGTCCTTGGCGACAGGGTTATTCGCAGGTGCATCTGAGGATGCGACCCTGACCATTTGTCCAACAGATCCCTTTGGAAAATTCTTGCATGGAATCTGCCGAATGGAATTGCTTCGTAAAAAGCCACCATTTTTCCCAGGACTCTTGTGCATTGATGTACAGACACCTTTCCTGGTTTTAGGAGGTTCCTGACAGGTCGGATAACTCCTTGGCTTTTTCCTCGGGAAGAAAAACCTTTTTCTGAACCGTGTCCAGAATCATCCCTAGGAACAGCAGACGTATCGTCGGAAAACAGCTGCGATTCTTGGAATATTTAGAATCCAGTCGTGCCGTCGAAGAACTACTTTAGATAGTGCTCTTCCGACCTCCAACTGTTCTCTGGAACTTGCCCTTTTTAGGTCGTGCAAGTAAGGGATAATTTAGATGCCTTTTTTCTTTGAAGAAACATCTTTTCGGCCATTACCTTGGTAAAAAGGCCCGGGGTGCCGTGGATAATTCAAACGGCATCGTCTGAAACTGATATTGACAGTTCTGTACCACGAACCAGAGGTACCCTTGATGAGAAGGACAAATTTTGGACATGGAGGTAATCCTTGATGTCCAGGGACACCATATAGTCCCCTTTTTTCCGGTTCGCTATCACTGCTCTGAGTGACTTTATCTCGATTTGAACCTTTTATGTAAGTGTTCAAAACATTTTAGATTTAGACTATGTGTCACCAAGCCGTCTGGCTTCAGTACCACAATATAGTGTGGAAAAATAATACCCTTTTCCTTGTCGTAGGAGGGGTACTTTGATTATCACCTGCTGGATATACAGCTTGTGAATTGTTTCCAATGCTGCCTCCCTGTCGGAGGGAGCCGTTGGTAAAGCAGACTTCAGGAAGCTGCGAGGAGAAGATGTCTCGACTCTCCAATCTTTACCCCTGGGATAATACTCGTACGATCTAGGGGTCAACTTGCGAGTGATCCCACTGCGCCCTGAGACTCTTGAGACTACCCCCCCACCTTGAGTCCGCTTGCACGGCCCCAGCGTCATGCTGAGGACTTGGCAGACGCGGTGGAGGGCTTCTTTTCCTGGGAAAGGGCTGCCTGCTGCAGTCTACTTCCCTTACCTCTATGTCTGGGCAGATATGACTGGCCTTTTGCCTGCATGCCCTCATGGGAAAGGAAAGATTGAGGCTGAAAAGACGGTGTCTTTTTTAGCTGAGATGTAACTTGGGGTAAAAAAGGTTGGATTTCCCAGCTGTTGCTGTGGTCCCCAGGTCCGATGGACCGACCCCCAAATAACTCCTTCCCTTTATACAGCAATACTTCCATCTGCCGTATGGGATCTGTATCACCTGACCACTGTCGTGTCCCTGACATCTTCTGGGAGATATGGACAACGCACTTATCTTGATGCCAGAGAGCAAATATCCCTCTGTGCATCTCACATACATATATATAGAATGCATCCTATTAAATGCTCTACATGAATAAAATATTTTCAGTCAGGGAATCCGACCAAGCCAACCCAGCACTGCATCTCCAGGCTGATGGCGATCGCTGGTCGCAGTATAACCACCGTATGTGTGTATATACTTTTTAGGATATTTTTCCAGCTTCCTATCAGCTGGCTCCTTGAGGGCGGCCGTATCTGGAGACGGTAACGCCACTTGATAAGCGTGTGAGCGCCTTATCACCCTAAGGGGTGTTTCCCAACGTACCCTAATTTCTGGCGGGAAAGGGTATAACGCCAATATTTGCTATCGGGGTAACCCTACGCATCATCACACACTTCATTTTATTTTATCTGATTCAGGAAAAACTACAGGTAGTTTTTTCACTCCCACATAATACCCTTTCTTGTGGTACTTGTAGTATCAGAAACACGTAACACCTCCTTCATTGCCCTTAACGTGTGGCCCTAATGAGAAATACGTTTGTTTATTCACCGTCGACACTGTATTCAGTGTCCGTGTCTGTGTCTGTGTCGACCGACTGAGGTAAATGGGCGTTTTTAAAACCCCTGACGGTGTTTCTGAGACACCTGGACCGGTCCTAATAGATTGTCGGCCGTCTCATGTCGTCAACCGACCTTGCAGCGTGTTGACATTCTCACGTAATTCTCTAAATAAGCCATCCATTCCGGTGTCGACTCCCTAGAGAGTGACATCACCATTACAGGCAATTTCTCCGCCTCCTCACCAACATCGTCCTCATACATGTCGACACACACGTACCGACACACAGCACACACACCGGGAATGCTCTGACAGAGGACAGGACCCACTAGCCCTTTGGGGAGACAGAGGGAGAGTCTGCCAGCACACACCAAAAACGCTATAATTATATAGGGACAACCTTATATAAGTGTTTCTCCCTTATAGCATCTTTTATATATATACAATATCGCCAAAATCAGTGCCCCCCCTCTCTGTTTTAACCCTGTTTCTGTAGTGCAGTGCAGGGGAGAGCCTGGGAGCCTTCTCTCCAGCTTTTCTGTGAGAGAAAATGGCGCTGTGTGCTGAGGAGATAGGCCCCGCCCCTTTTTCGGCGGCCTCGTCTCCCGCTATTTTTGAAGTTAGGCAGGGGTTAAATATCTCCATATAGCCTCTGTGGGCTATATGTGAGGTATTTTTTGCCTCTAATAAGGTTTTTATTTGCCTCTCAGAGCGCCCCCCCCAGCGCTCTGCACCCTCAGTGACTGTTGTGTGAAGTGTGCTGAGAGGAAAATGGCGCACAGCTGCAGTGCTGTGCGCTACCTTTATGAAGACTCAGGAGTCTTCAGCCGCCGAATTTGGACCTCTTCTCTCTTCAGCGTCTGCAAGGGGGCCGGCGGCGCGGCTCCGGTGACCATCCAGGCTGTACCTGTGATCGTCCCTCTGGAGCTAGTGTCCAGTAGCCAAGCAGCAAATCCACTCTGCACGCAGGTGAGTTCACTACTTCTCCCCTAAGTCCCTCGTTGCAGTGATCCTGTTGCCAGCAGGACTCACTGTAAAGTAAAAAACCTAAGCTAAACTTTCTCTAAGCAGCTCTTTAGGAGAGCCACCTAGATTGCACCCTTCTCGTTCGGGCACAAAATCTAACTGGAGTCTGGAGGAGGGTCATAGGGGGAGGAGCCAGTGCACACCACCTGATCTGGTAAAAGCTTTACTTTTTTGTGCCCTGTCTCCTGCGGAGCCGCTATCCCCCATGGTCCTTTCAGGAACCCCAGCATCCACTTAGGACGATAGAGAAATAGGTATACCCTAGGAAGTAGGATCATGAGAGCTGGAGAACTATCACCAGGATATTGGGCACAGATCGTACAAACTGATAGGTGTACTAAACAGATGGGAGAATTAGGGTTAGGAGAGTTCACATGGAAAATGTGTAACATGGTAATGACATATTCAGTCCCATATGTTCTCCCCGATGATGCATATTTCATATGCGGGAGAAAGGCGTATGAGCGGCTTGCCCCAAACTCAGAAGGATTGTGTTATATTGGAAAAGTACTGCCTGAAGTAATGACTGTATCTCACACTAAAATGAAGGATATTCACCGCAGTGCCCAAGCTCCTTATACTCACACTCATTACGAGCACATCGTTAAACGGCACCTGATAGAGAGAACAGAGCATCCGGCCTCTGACCTGATCAGTGAATCCACCGGGATTCAATTCCTAATCGCGTTAGATATCACTCGTACCGCCAGAGGAGTGATAAATTATAAATATATATCTGCGCTTGCAAATTTATTAGACAACATCACTGAAATGTATGATGACACATTCAGGTATACTGGAAGGGAGCTCCAAGCTTATAAAACAGAACTGGTTCAGCATAGGATGATTCTCAATTATCTCACAGCTGTGACGGGTGGGTATTGTGTCACCCTAGCAACTCAGTATGGAATAAAGTGCTGCATGTATATCACAAACAGCACCGAGGACCCGGTCAATCACAAACAGCACCGAGGACCCGGTCGAGGTCATAGACCAAAAGATGGACGACATTCTCCAATTAAAATGGGAGTTCCGAAGGAAACACAATCTCACCCTTGCCGCTGTGGGTAATGAGCTGACCAGTTGGGTGTCATGGTTGAACCCGCGAAATTGGTTCTCTGGTTTAGGAGAATGGACCCAAGGTATTATCATGGATGTAGGGAAATTCCTTTTGTGTGTTCTGGGTGTCATCATATTAGTCGGTCTGATATTTAGATGCGTTCGGGTTTTAACAAAGTGTAAACGTAGCGCCCGAGTGATGAGTTTAAGGAGTGAAGATACTGTAATAACAACGACTGATGTGATTTATGACCCAACGATAGAGACAATGCTGTGATGAAAATGAGATTCCACGGTCCGTTTCTTTCACCCGTTTCTCCTTTGTTTTTCTCCAAGGTAAAAAGACCCGCTTGGAAGAGGATTTTGACGACCTTGTATGCAGACAACAGATGGACTAAAGAAGAATTTGACAACCTTTTACACAGACAACTGATGGACTATGCCATAGACCCCCATATCCCTAGTACTTTTAATTTTACGCTAGCCCAACACTTTTTGTAAGTCTATGGACATTGATAAAGCTTTGCTTGCGTTTATTGGCAAAAGCACAAAGAGACTACAGTCAACATGTACATCAAGACAAAACAAGACAAGACACAAGACAAGACCTCAATCGGCAAATGTATATTAAACTCACATAGTTTATCACTGCATTTACCATAATTGTTCTTTATCTTCATCACTACAACCTTCAGGTAATAACACACATAGTCGATAGGGAATATAGGCACAGATATCAGCACTCACATATTCCCCCATTCATGTATCATCAACTAAAATGTGCTCCCCCATTTTGTTGCAACCAAAAGCCGAAGAGAGCTCGGTAAAGTTTGACAGCCCATCCACAGACCCGTACCACGGGATAAGAAGGAATTCAAATGTATACTTCGCAATACCTTGAAGCTTGATTTAAAACACGTACGGCACGATGATACATGACCCCCCAAACATGGATTCATACACACATGCTTCTGCTATCTCACTAGGTCATACCCTTTTCCTACCTTCTCCTCTCCTCCCCTACCCAATCATAGAAATGTATTTACACATGACATATATTTTTCTCTTTTTGAAGTGTTTTAGAAAGTGGCAGTTATTGGTGACTGCCAAAGGGTGGACTGTCAAAGTCAGAAAAATATCACGCTACACACTGCCATATATGCACCTCATGCGAGTGCCTGCTGCGAGTGCATGAGCTCTACCGTGCGTGCGCATACTCGCTGTTGCGTGCACCCGCAGGCGCACGGTATGCGCATTTACGGTAAAGTTTATGTGCGTCTAGCGGGCGACTCAATCGTTACATATTTTAACCATATAATGTATTTTGTAGATTATGGTCCCTTTGATAGAATCTGAAAGTTTAGTTAATGTAGCATGTTCATAGACAAAGAGATCCCTCTTTGTTTGATACGAAGGGTCAGACAGGGGTTATACAGTGGTGTTTAGTATCCATCGGAAGAGTATTTAATTAGCAATATTCCGGTGTTGGTTTGAAGCAGATTAATCGCTCGTGCGAATAGTTATGGACATGAGAAGTTTATGGACTTTTACTGTATTTGCACTTTATTATCCATGCGGCGGGAAACCTAGTTTCCCACCCACCTGAGCAGTTGGAAATAGTCACAGCCCACCTGTATGAATCAACCTATGACCTTTTGTTATAATGCGAAGACGAATTCCTGTGTCCAATGAACAATAAGAATATAGGGACCATTGTACTGTATTGTGTGTAGTGTATAAAAGGACAAGCCGATCTGGGTCAGCTCTCTATTTTCTCTTCAACGGTTCTCATTGCTGATAATCGGGAGCTGGATATCCAGAAGGCGCATGCGATTGTTTCCCTTTGTGCGTAAGTTTCTCTGCAATCATATTGTCTTTATTGTTATAAGCCATTCTCTCTCGTTCTCTCTCACTTTCTCTCTCTCTCTCTCTCTCTCTCTCTCTCTCTCTCTCTCTCTCTCCTTCCCCCTTTAAAAGTAATTGTATCTTTATTGTATTTTATGTGTAGTTACTTGGTTAGATATTCTATGTTATTTTGGTAGTGTATAACTTGTATTGTATTATTCTTTTTGAACGTTCATTCATTTCCTTAAAAGGCGTTAGACCCTTAGACCGGTATTTGACTGTTTATTATATTGCTAAGGGGTTCTCTGAGCGTCACATACGCTCATACAACTTTTAAACTAACAAGGTTACACTGTGTTGCATTTACATCTTATCACTGCACAAGGGTTTACAGTATATGTACATTGTTTATGGTAGAGTTAAAAAGGTTTAACACTGTGAGCGTCAGCGCCGCTTGTGATCTCCTCGTGGTCCCAAGCATCCGCTACGCTGATAGCGTATCATTACGTTAGTCGGCAGCCTATAGCGTGCTTGCCTGTACGCTCTAAGCCGTGAGCGAACGTGCCGCTCGTGCGTCTCGACCACGGCTAAGCGTTAGATACGCAACGTGCGTACCCTTAAGGTATTCCATACGCCAATAGCGTACTGTGTTCTTTAACCTTTTAGAGGGTTTTCAGTAAGATAAATATTTGGCTTTATCAGGCTGTTGGAGGGGGAGGGTTAGGCTGTGGGAGGGGGAGGTTAGGGTTAGGCTGCAGGAGCGGTGGGTTAGGCTGTGGGAGGGGGAGGCTAGGGTTAGGCTGTAGGAGGGGAGGGTTAGGCTGTGGGAGGGGGAGGTTAGGGTTAGGCTGTAGGAGGAGAGGGTTAGGCTGTGGGAGGGGGAAATTAGGGTTAGGCTGCAGGAGCGGTGGGTTAGGCTGTGGGAGGGGGAAATTAGGGTTAGGCTGTGGGAGGGGAGGGTTAGGCTGTCGGAGGGGGAGGGTTAGGCTGTGGGAGGGGGAGGTTAGGGTTAGGCTGTAGGAGGGGAGGGTTAGGCTGTAGGAGGGGAGGGTTAGGCTGTGGGAGGGGGAAATTAGGGTTAGGCTGCAGGAGGTTAGGGTTAGGCTGTAGTAGGGGAGGGTTAGGCTGTGGGAGGGGGAGGTTAGGGTTAGGCTGTAGGAGGGGAGGGTTAGGCTGTGGGAGGGGGAAATTAGGGTTAGGCTGCAGGAGGTTAGGGTTAGGCTGTAGTAGGGGAGGGTTAGGCTGTGGGAGGGGGAGGTTAGGGTTAGGCTGTAGGAGGGGAGGGTTAGGCTGTGGGAGGGGGAAATTAGGGTTAGGCTGCAGGAGGTTAGGGTTAGGCTGTAGTAGGGGAGGGTTAGGCTGTGGGAGGGGGAGGTTAGGGTTAGGCTGTGGGAGGGGGAGGTTAGGGTTAGGCTGTAGGAGGGGAGGGTTAGGCTGTGGGAGGGGGAAATTAGGGTTAGGCTGCAGGAGGTTAGGGTTAGGCTGTAGGAGGGGAGGGTTAGGCTGTGGGAGGGGGAGGTTAGGGTTAGGCTGTAGGAGGGGAGGGTTAGGCTGTGGGAGGGGGAAATTAGGGTTATGCTGCAGGAGGTTAGGGTTAGGCTGTAGTAGGGGAGGGTTAGGCTGTGGGAGGGGGAGGTTAGGGTTAGGCTGTAGGAGGGGAGGGTTAGGCTGTGGGAGGGGGAGGTTAGGGTTAGGCTGTAGGAGGAGAGGGTTAGGCTGTGGGAGGGGGAAATTAGGGTTAGGCTGCAGGAGCGGTGGGTTAGGCTGTGGGAGGGGGAAATTAGGGTTAGGCTGTGGGAGGGGAGGGTTAGGCTGTCGGAGGGGGAGGGTTAGGCTGTGGGAGGGGGAGGTTAGGGTTAGGCTGTAGGAGGGGAGGGTTAGGCTGTAGGAGGGGAGGGTTAGGCTGTGGGAGGGGGAAATTAGGGTTAGGCTGCAGGAGGTTAGGGTTAGGCTGTAGGAGGGGAGGGTTAGGCTGTGGGAGGGGGAAATTAGGGTTAGGCTGCAGGAGGTTAGGGTTAGGCTGTAGGAGGGGAGGGTTAGGCTGTGGGAGGGGGAGGTTAGGGTTAGGCTGTAGGAGGGGAGGGTTAGGCTGTGGGAGGGGGAAATTAGGGTTAGGCTGCAGGAGGTTAGGGTTAGGCTGTAGTAGGGGAGGGTTAGGCTGTGGGAGGGGGAGGTTAGGGTTAGGCTGTAGGAGGGGAGGGTTAGGCTGTGGGAGGGGGAAATTAGGGTTAGGCTGCAGGAGGTTAGGGTTAGGCTGTAGTAGGGGAGGGTTAGGCTGTGGGAGGGGGAGGTTAGGGTTAGGCTGTGGGAGGGGGAGGTTAGGGTTAGGCTGTAGGAGGGGAGGGTTAGGCTGTGGGAGGGGGAAATTAGGGTTAGGCTGCAGGAGGTTAGGGTTAGGCTGTAGGAGGGGAGGGTTAGGCTGTGGGAGGGGGAGGTTAGGGTTAGGCTGTAGGAGGGGAGGGTTAGGCTGTGGGAGGGGGAAATTAGGGTTATGCTGCAGGAGGTTAGGGTTAGGCTGTAGTAGGGGAGGGTTAGGCTGTGGGAGGGGGAGGTTAGGGTTAGGCTGTAGGAGGGGAGGGTTAGGCTGTGGGAGGGGGAGGTTAGGGTTAGGCTGTAGTAGGGGAGGGTTAGGCTGTGGGAGGGGGAGGTTAGGGTTAGGCTGTAGGAGGGGAGGGTTAGGCTGTGGGAGGGGGAGGTTAGGGTTAGGCTGTAGGAGGGGAGGGTTAGGCTGTGGGAGGGGGAGGTTAGGGTTAGGCTGTAGGAGGGGAGGGTTAGGCTGTGGGAGGGGGAGGTTAGGGTTAGGCTGTAGGAGGGGAGGGTTAGGCTGTGGGAGGGGGAGGTTAGGGTTAGGCTGTAGGAGGGGAGGGTTAGGCTGTGGGAGGGGGAAATTAGGGTTAGGCTGCAGGAGGTTAGGGTTAGGCTGTAGTAGGGGAGGGTTAGGCTGTGGGAGGGGGAGGTTAGGGTTAGGCTGTAGGAGGGGAGGGTTAGGCTGTGGGAGGGGGAAATTAGGGTTAGGCTGCAGGAGGTTAGGGTTAGGCTGTAGTAGGGGAGGGTTAGGCTGTGGGAGGGGGAGGTTAGGGTTAGGCTGTGGGAGGGGGAGGTTAGGGTTAGGCTGTAGGAGGGGAGGGTTAGGCTGTGGGAGGGGGAAATTAGGGTTAGGCTGCAGGAGGTTAGGGTTAGGCTGTAGGAGGGGAGGGTTAGGCTGTGGGAGGGGGAGGTTAGGGTTAGGCTGTAGGAGGGGAGGGTTAGGCTGTGGGAGGGGGAAATTAGGGTTATGCTGCAGGAGGTTAGGGTTAGGCTGTAGTAGGGGAGGGTTAGGCTGTGGGAGGGGGAGGTTAGAGTTAGGCTGTAGGAGGGGAGGGTTAGGCTGTGGGAGGGGGAGGTTAGGGTTAGGCTGTAGTAGGGGAGGGTTAGGCTGTGGGAGGGGGAGGTTAGGGTTAGGCTGTGGGAGGGGGAGGTTAGGGTTAGGCTGTAGGAGGGGAGGGTTAGGCTGTGGGAGGGGGAGGTTAGGGTTAGGCTGTAGGAGGGGAGGGTTAGGCTGTGGGAGGGGGAGGTTAGGGTTAGGCTGTAGGAGGGGAGGGTTAGGCTGTGGGAGGGGGAGGTTAGGGTTAGGCTGTGGGAGGGTTAGGCTGTGGGAGGGGGAGGGTTAGGCTGTGGGAGGGGGAGGTTAGGGTTAGGCTGTAGGAGGGGAGGGTTAGGCTGTGGGAGGGGGAGGTTAGGGTTAGGCTGTAGGAGGGGAGGGTTAGGCTGTGGGAGGGGGAAATTAGGGTTAGGCTGCAGGAGGTTAGGGTTAGGCTGTAGTAGGGGAGGGTTAGGCTGTGGGAGGGGGAGGTTAGGGTTAGGCTGTGGGAGGGGAGGTTAGGGTTAGGCTGTAGGAGGGGAGGGTTAGGCTGTGGGAGGGGGAAATTAGGGTTAGGCTGCAGGAGGTTAGGGTTAGGCTGTAGGAGGGGAGGGTTAGGCTGTGGGAGGGGGAGGTTAGGGTTAGGCTGTGGGAGGGTTAGGCTGTGGGAGGGGGAGGGTTAGGCTGTGGGAGGGGGAGGTTAGGGTTAGGCTGTAGGAGGGGAGGGTTAGGCTGTGGGAGGGGGAGGTTAGGGTTAGGCTGTAGGAGGGGAGGGTTAGGCTGTGGGAGGGGGAAATTAGGGTTAGGCTGCAGGAGGTTAGGGTTAGGCTGTAGTAGGGGAGGGTTAGGCTGTGGGAGGGGGAGGTTAGGGTTAGGCTGTAGGAGGGGAGGGTTAGGCTGTGGGAGGGGGAAATTAGGGTTAGGCTGCAGGAGGTTAGGGTTAGGCTGTAGGAGGGGAGGGTTAGGCTGTGGGAGGGGGAGGTTAGGGTTAGGCTGTAGGAGGGGAGGGTTAGGCTGTGGGAGGGGGAAATTAGGGTTATGCTGCAGGAGGTTAGGGTTAGGCTGTAGTAGGGGAGGGTTAGGCTGTGGGAGGGGGAGGTTAGGGTTAGGCTGTAGGAGGGGAGGGTTAGGCTGTGGGAGGGGGAGGTTAGGGTTAGGCTGTAGGAGGAGAGGGTTAGGCTGTGGGAGGGGGAAATTAGGGTTAGGCTGCAGGAGCGGTGGGTTAGTCTGTGGGAGGGGGAAATTAGGGTTAGGCTGTGGGAGGGGAGGGTTAGGCTGTCGGAGGGGGAGGGTTAGGCTGTGGGAGGGGGAGGTTAGGGTTAGGCTGTAGGAGGGGAGGGTTAGGCTGTAGGAGGGGAGGGTTAGGCTGTGGGAGGGGGAAATTAGGGTTAGGCTGCAGGAGGTTAGGGTTAGGCTGTAGGAGGGGAGGGTTAGGCTGTGGGAGGGGGAAATTAGGGTTAGGCTGCAGGAGGTTAGGGTTAGGCTGTAGTAGGGGAGGGTTAGGCTGTGGGAGGGGGAGGTTAGGGTTAGGCTGTAGGAGGGGAGGGTTAGGCTGTGGGAGGGGGAAATTAGGGTTAGGCTGCAGGAGGTTAGGGTTAGGCTGTAGTAGGGGAGGGTTAGGCTGTGGGAGGGGGAGGTTAGGGTTAGGCTGTAGGAGGGGAGGGTTAGGCTGTGGGAGGGGGAAATTAGGGTTAGGCTGCAGGAGGTTAGGGTTAGGCTGTAGTAGGGGAGGGTTAGGCTGTGGGAGGGGGAGGTTAGGGTTAGGCTGTGGGAGGGGGAGGTTAGGGTTAGGCTGTAGGAGGGGAGGGTTAGGCTGTGGGAGGGGGAAATTAGGGTTAGGCTGCAGGAGGTTAGGGTTAGGCTGTAGGAGGGGAGGGTTAGGCTGTGGGAGGGGGAGGTTAGGGTTAGGCTGTAGGAGGGGAGGGTTAGGCTGTGGGAGGGGGAAATTAGGGTTATGCTGCAGGAGGTTAGGGTTAGGCTGTAGTAGGGGAGGGTTAGGCTGTGGGAGGGGGAGGTTAGGGTTAGGCTGTAGGAGGGGAGGGTTAGGCTGTGGGAGGGGGAGGTTAGGGTTAGGCTGTAGTAGGGGAGGGTTAGGCTGTGGGAGGGGGAGGTTAGGGTTAGGCTGTAGGAGGGGAGGGTTAGGCTGTGGGAGGGGGAGGTTAGGGTTAGGCTGTAGGAGGGGAGGGTTAGGCTGTGGGAGGGGGAGGTTAGGGTTAGGCTGTAGGAGGGGAGGGTTAGGCTGTGGGAGGGGGAGGTTAGGGTTAGGCTGTAGGAGGGGAGGGTTAGGCTGTGGGAGGGGGAGGTTAGGGTTAGGCTGTAGGAGGGGAGGGTTAGGCTGTGGGAGGGGGAAATTAGGGTTAGGCTGCAGGAGGTTAGGGTTAGGCTGTAGTAGGGGAGGGTTAGGCTGTGGGAGGGGGAGGTTAGGGTTAGGCTGTAGGAGGGGAGGGTTAGGCTGTGGGAGGGGGAAATTAGGGTTAGGCTGCAGGAGGTTAGGGTTAGGCTGTAGTAGGGGAGGGTTAGGCTGTGGGAGGGGGAGGTTAGGGTTAGGCTGTGGGAGGGGGAGGTTAGGGTTAGGCTGTAGGAGGGGAGGGTTAGGCTGTGGGAGGGGGAAATTAGGGTTAGGCTGCAGGAGGTTAGGGTTAGGCTGTAGGAGGGGAGGGTTAGGCTGTGGGAGGGGGAGGTTAGGGTTAGGCTGTAGGAGGGGAGGGTTAGGCTGTGGGAGGGGGAAATTAGGGTTATGCTGCAGGAGGTTAGGGTTAGGCTGTAGTAGGGGAGGGTTAGGCTGTGGGAGGGGGAGGTTAGGGTTAGGCTGTAGGAGGGGAGGGTTAGGCTGTGGGAGGGGGAGGTTAGGGTTAGGCTGTAGGAGGGGAGGGTTAGGCTGTGGGAGGGGGAGGTTAGGGTTAGGCTGTAGGAGGGGAGGGTTAGGCTGTGGGAGGGGGAGGTTAGGGTTAGGCTGTAGGAGGGGAGGGTTAGGCTGTGGGAGGGGGAGGTTAGGGTTAGGCTGTAGGAGGGGAGGGTTAGGCTGTGGGAGGGGGAGGTTAGGGTTAGGCTGTAGGAGGGGAGGGTTAGGCTGTGGGAGGGGGAGGTTAGGGTTAGGCTGTAGGAGGGGAGGGTTAGGCTGTGGGAGGGGGAGGTTAGGGTTAGGCTGTGGGAGGGGGAGGTTAGGGTTAGGCTGTGGGAGGGTTAGGCTGTGGGAGGGGGAGGGTTAGGCTGTGGGAGGGGGAGGTTAGGGTTAGGCTGTAGGAGGGGAGGGTTAGGCTGTGTGAGGGGGAGGTTAGGGTTAGGCTGCAGGAGCAGTGGGTTAGGGTTACAGTGTTTACCAAAATGTGCTGGGATTAGGACAGCCGGGATGCCGCTGTCTGTATTTTGACTGTCGGTATCTTGGCTGTCGGCATCCTGTACCCAAACCCACAGTCATATTTATACATTAATTCTATGCAATTAATATGTTGTGTTTATGTGCTTAAATGTATAATACTATTATTGTCTATTAATAAATTGTGTTATTATTCCTGTAAATTTGCTGGCTACTGTATTTATTCTCCAGCGGGTCCTCACTTCCTGTATCTCCACTGCACCAAGAGTGTTTACACAAGGGATACGGCTCATACTTACCTACCCTCCAGACTGAAAATCAGATTCCAGTCCCGGCCTCCCGAGCAGGTGGGCAAATATTCCACAGCGCTGCAGCACCCCCGCCCCCGCATCTTCCCTCAGCCGCCCTCTTTTTTTTTTTGAAAATGTATTTATTCAAATTTTTCAATTATAGACAAACAGTTTGACAAGGCATCATCTCCACAGCACTACCAATTGCGGCCGCATGGTATTTCTAGCAATGGAGAAATAGTACAATATACATGTCCAATATTTAATACACTAAACAATCAAACAACAAGACAAAGACATTGGGTTAAGAAGGGGGGGGGGGGGGGCATATATTGAATCAGGCTACATGTTACCCGCCAGGGCGGCTTCATGACATATCACATTCTAGTCATTTGCTCCATCGATTTGGATTTGTAATGGGATTTCAGGAGTGGCAAGACTCACAGGGATAAGGTGTTGGGGGGTGCATATCTCTCTCAGGGTCGTTCTCTCCAGCGAGTCGAAAAATTTTAGGATATGTGATCTTAACATGGGGTCTAGAACTTCTATAAATGGTCCCCACTTCTTATAGAATAGGTGAGCATGCTTGTCTACATCATACATGGCAGATTGTCTATCATAATATAAGGTCGACTTTACCATACCCAGAAGTTGTTCTAGCCTGGGGGGGGATCTGTGGATCCATTGTGTCAAAATGGCTTTCTTTGCCAGAGTAAGAAACACATAGAGGAAAGGGCGCAAAGGGAAGATCTTAGCCAGTAAATTCCCATCGGGGAGATGTAAACCTAGTAGTATCCTAGGTAATAGGGGGAGTCGCAATCCAAATTTACTGTTTAGATACGAGAGAATTTTATTCCAAAACCTCTGTATTTTGGGGCAACTCCAAAATACATGCATCAAAGTTGCATGGGGCGCCCTACATTTAAGACATTGTCCCGAATCCAAAGGCACCATATGACTCCTCTGACTGGGGGATATATAAGCTCGGTTTAAAAATTTCACATGGATCTCCTGTAGGTTCGAGGAATGAAGGGCTTTAAAAATACCTGGTAGGGGGCGGAAAAATTCATTTAGAGACCCTTGCATAGATAGGTCTACCCTCCATCTTTCGAACATCTGACTCCATAACCTCTCCACAACACAAGGAAGAAGGTCCCAATATAGCCACTTCGTTTTATAGGGCAACTTGATAGTTCGAGTGAGTAGAGACGTGAGGGAGTCAGAACCTCCAGGTTGAATTAATGGGTCAGGGAGGGATTGCACATAATGTCTAACCTGGAGATACATAAAAAATTCCGACCGATGCACACCATACCTCTCCACTAGTCCAGAAAATGAATACACCAGACCTCCAGGATCGAAAACGTCTCTAATGCTACTGATTCCCTTAGACCGCCACACCTCAAATTTTACATTCTCCATGGGCGGGGTAAAGCAAGGATTCCCACAGAACGGAATAAAATCCGTACGGGTGAAATTCCTGTGAAGTGCTTTATTTATTATTTTCCAGGCGACATAAGTATCCCAAAATAACAAATTATTTTTTGCTTGTGGAGGAAGCAAAGTGAGTGGGGCGTGCAATAAAGCCCTCAAATCATAAGGTGATACCAAGGCCTGTTCAATTTGATAATTCGTATATGTGGTTTTTGTCTTAAGCCAGTCATTTATATATCGGAAGGCCACTGCCCTAGAGAAGGTAAGTAGATCTGGGATCGCAAGGCCCCCCTCCTCCTTTCGCAACTTGAGTTTAGCTAATGCTATTCTTGGTTTTTTATTTGCCCACAAGAATTTTGTGCATGTTTTGTCATAGGCATGCGCATCTGCTCTGGAAATTTTTAGGGGCAGCAACTGGAGCGCGTAGGATATCTTTGGGAAAATAATGCTCTTGAGGACCGCCGCGCGGCCTAGCAAAGATAAAGGGAGTGCTGACCATGATTTGAGCTGGGTAGAGATAGCCTGTAGTGTGGGTGTATAGTTCAGCTTGTATAGATTTGTTAAATCAGGTGGTAAATAGACCCCTAGGTACTTTAATTTAGTTTTTGTAACAGTGAACTGGGATATGAGAGGGAGAGAAGACATATTAAGTGCTGACTGGGTTAAAGGGAGTAATTCGGATTTTAATGTATTTACTCTATAACCGGCAAAGAGGCCGAATTCATGAATTTTTTCAATTATGGCTGGGATGGAGACTTCAGGGTGGGATACAAAGAGTAACATATCATCTGCAAATAGGCTTAATTTAAGTTCCTGGTCATGAATTGAGATACCTGAGAACGAGGTGAGCCCCCGCAGCGCCAGAGCAAGAGGCTCTATGGCTAGCGCAAATAAAAGGGGTGATAATGGACATCCCTGTCTGGTGCCCCTTCCCAAACGCACTGGGTCCGAGAGAAATCCATTACATAGGATACGAGAGCTGGAATTTGAGTACAAGGCCCGCAGTACACTAGCTAGGCCCGACGGGAACCCAAACCTCTCCAGAGTGGTGTATAAATGATCCCAGCTCACCAGGTCAAAGGCCTTTTCGGCATCTAGCGAGAAGAGAAAATGTGGGTCTTCATTTCCCGATTGGCCCAGCCAGTGCACCGCCGCCAGTATTTTGCGAATATTACTAGTGGAATGTCTCCCAGAGATAAATCCTGTTTGGTCGGGGTGGATTACAGAAGGAAGAAGGGGTTTCAGTCTGTCTGCGAGAATTTTTGTAAACAATTTATAGTCTACATTTAGGAGCGAGATCGGTCTATAGGACCCTGGGAGTTGTAAATCCTTGCCTGGTTTAGGTAGGAGCCGTATAAAGGCATCATTAAAATATGTGGGTATTTTATGGGATATTATGATTATATTAAAAAGGGAGGTAAGATGGGGAATCAATTTTGCTGAGAGTAATTTATAGTATTCCCCAGAATAACCATCCGGCCCCGGGGATTTTAAGGGTTTCAGGTGTTTAATGGCCTTTTCTACCTCAACTTCTGTTATAAGTGAGCAGAGATGTTCTGTCAGAGATGAATCCACCTGAGGTGGAGAAATAGAATCCCAGAACGACTGTTTAGAGCCCTCATTAACGGAGGAAGTTTCATAAATAGTAGCGTAAAAATCTGACAGAACTCTCGCTATGTCTTTAGATTTAGAAGCCAATGTGTCATCTGGCCTCTTCAGTGGATGGATAAGAGAATTTGAGGTAGATCCTTTCAATAAATGGGATAATAATTTGCCTGTCTTATTTCCGAAACGGTAAAATCTATGGTTCTTATGGAATGTGTGTTTATCCCCCAGCGCCTGCAGAACTGCGTTAAAAGCTACTTTAGCATCCAGATATTGGGATTTTGTGGCCGGGGAGGGATTCTGTTTGAACTTCTGGTAGGCCTCAGTCAGTCGCTGTTGGGAGCTCTTAAAAGTAGAAGCGAATGATTTTTTCCTTCGGGAGACATACTCAATGAGGCGTCCCCTAATGACCGCTTTAGAGGCCTGCCAGAAAACCAAAGGGTCATCCTGTGCCATCGGGGCATTTGTGGTAGCGTACTCATCCCAATATGACTCCAGTTCCTTACGAAATTCTAGAGAGGAGGAGAAATCTGTAGGAAAGCGCCAGCGCCTAAAGGTACCAACATCTACTTTTGTGGACATGGAGGCCCATACTACTGAATGGTCCGACAACGCCATTGGTTCAATAGAGGAATCAAGGGCATGTATAACCAAGGAATCAGAGACCATCAAATAATCGATCCTGGATAGGGAATGATGGGCAGCGGAGAGGCAGGTGTACTCTCTATCCGTGGGGTGTAAAAATCTCCAAATATCTAATATTTGGAGTTGTTGCTCCATATACGGGATGCCCATTTTAGGGGGGTTGCGGGTGGAGGTGGAGGATTGAACATCCATGTATTTTGAAGCAATGACATTAAAGTCACCCCCTACAATCATAGATGAGGTGGCATATGGATATAGGGCAATAAGCAGGGAGCGAAAGAAGGCTTTTGAGTATTGGTTAGGAGCGTAAACCGTACACAACACATACTTTGCTTCCCAAATGGTTACTTCTATAATAAGGTACCTGCCTGCCGGGTCTACTACAGAAGAGACCACCTCCAGCCCCAATGAGCGCCTGGCCATAACCAGAACCCCTCTGGCTTTTGATGAGTAGGGAGCATCGGCCACCACCCGCCAACCTAGCGTGCCTAACTTCTTGGCCTCTGGGGACAGGAGGTGGGTCTCCTGCAAGAAAACCAGGTCTAAACGCAGCTTATTAAGATATAAGAGTATTTTCTTCCTCTTTATAGGTGAGTGTATACCCCCAACATTCCACGTAGCCACTTTGAAACTAGACATCAAATCCCAAATCTAAAGGAATGAGCATCCTTCTGGTAGAGAGAAGGCCCGTCATTAGGCTTCCAGAAGGAAATCAGGAGGTAGAAATACCGGGTACCCAACAGGAACAGTAACCTATTAATGCAACTTATAGACACATTAGGAGGGGATGGGGTGGGGGAACACAAGACAAACAGAAAAACAATAAACCATATAACAGAAGCACCTAACATGTGTCTCTGTCATAGATATCCAATACGGACTTCACAGTATGAATAATGCGGATTGATAAAGCAGGGAGTACATTAGGCTCCTAGCCTCAACCACCTATCAGATAGGATGTATAAATGCAATACCGCAACCAATTTAGGGATTAAAGAATTTAAACTCCTTTGGGGCCTATGTATGATTTCAGGCCTGCAACATGAGGGGTGGGGGGGGGGGGGAGGGGGGGGGGGTGGAAGCTCTTGCACTTAGACCTGCAGTTGTTCCTTCCCCTTTGTATAAAATGCAGGATCAGCGTCCATCGGGTGACGAGAGGGGAAGGAGGGGGGAAGGGGGAGGGGGGGACAGATTCCGGGCCAAAGTCCAGCTTCAGAGTATGTGTTTAGACTCCTAGTTCAAAAAAGACTGAATTGCCAGGTCTTCCAGGCCTGCTAATATAATATATATATTAGTTGTCTTCTTCTTCCATCCTGTTATGTCCCTCCGATAGGAAACTCTCAGCATCTGCAGGTGTGGAGAAATCTTTAAAGGAGTTTCCATCAAAGATCCTTAAACGTGCAGGATAAAGCAGAGCAAATTTACGACCGGCCGACACCAGTGAGGAGCATATAGGAGTGAAAGCCTTCCGCAGCCGCGTCAATTCCGGGGAATAGTCCTGGAACAGCAATAACTTGTTCCCGTCCCACGAGATATCCCTGAGGCGGCGGGATGCAGACCACAGCGCTTCCTTATGTAGGAAATTTAGGCACTTAAAGAGGACTGCGCGTGGCCTAGAGCCTGAGCCTGAGGGCCTGGAGGGGCCTGTTCTATGAGCACGTTCCACAACCAAGTCTGCACACACTTCCTGCATATCCAGAATTTCGGGGTAACGTGTGGCGTAGAAATTTGTATAACTCAGGGCCGCGAATGGACTCAGGCAGGCCTATGAGGCGCAAATTACATCTGCGCGAGCGATTCTCCAAATCATCTAATTTCGCCCAAACCTGCGTATCAGATTTCTGTAGGTTAGCTACCGTGCCTTTTAAATCAGCAAGATCCTGAAAATTGGAGCCTGCAGTTTGTTCCACTTGTGCCAGCCTCTTGGTGAGTTGTTTATATTGGCTTTTTATATCTAGCACTGCTTGTTGTAAGGCAGCTGCCTGCGTCTGAGCTTGCTCCTGTAATAAAGGTTGCACTGTCTCTTTTACAGCCCTCACAATGTCAGCATAGGATAAGGGAGGGTTATGTGCAGTATTTGGTGTTGTATCGCTGGCAGGAGCCTTGCGGAGCTGCTTTTGTACCTGTAGTTCCACGGAGCTGGCAGTGTCTGGATGTCCAGGATTAACAGCAACTGCGGTGGCCATCTTGGATGTGGCAGGTCTGTCCCCGTCCCTTCCCGGTTTCTGCTGCTTCTGGGGCATGTTGCCGGTCAGGTACCTCTCCATACAGTGGATGGGGGACCCCCAGGAGGTTTGAGGAGGTGGGTGGTTGCGGTAGGGTAGCCTAAAAAGGCTATTCGCCGTGTAAATAAGTGGCGGGCACCGGAGCTTGAGAGGAGCGCTGCTACTCCATGCGCTGCCGGAACCCCTCAGCCGCCCTCTCACAGAGCACAAGTGGGTGGTGCGAGGGGACTCCATGACGCCATTCAGCGTGTATATGTTAATAACACCGGTATGTACCTAGAAATGCGTTTAAAATCACAAAGGACAAGGATGATATGAGCTGTCCTTTGCAATAGAAGAATAGAGTGACGCATGCCACCGCGGGCGCAATGCGAAAAGAAGCCCATAGGCTAATATTGGGTAACACCAGGTCCAAGCTCTGGAATGTATTGCATTCTGGAGCTTGATACATACGGTAACGTGACCTGCAGTTTTGCCCGCATTTTTGGATTTAGTACATCCCGCTCACAGCCTGTAACATGACAGCTAGAAGCGGATTGATTGGTACAATCGAAGTAGAACTGGTCCCATCATTATAAAGCTTCTCAGTTTATGCGTGGGATGTACCAACCTCTTGTGTACATCCCACCACTTACCACGCCAATGCCAATTATTTTTGCAAAGGGAAGCTCTCTCGCCAATAGCTGGCCTTCACGATGGGCATAGGGTTAGGGTTTAGCAGCAGGGTTGGGTGATGGTATGTGGTGCAACACATGGCTGCCCGCTTCGCTCACAAACACCCGGTGTGCAGGCTGGCTGCCTGGTCCCCGGCCCTGAAGAGAAGACCCATCACCCCAGCAGCTGTATCAGCACTGAAGAGCCCACTATGAGCAGGGCAACGGGAAACCCCACTGCATTTGCCTATGCCGATAGTGTACTAACTACAGTATTTAGCATTATTAGGAATTGATATAAAGTAGCACATTAAGACAATTTTGTTTAATACAAAAGGCTGTATGGCCGGCTCTGTGTATGGCACACCAAACAGGGCTCAAACAGAAGATAGGTGAATGTGGACACAACTGTACATTTAATACTTTCCCCTGATTCCATATGGGGGATTGGAGTCCCTCCCTAGCTCTCGTTTTATGTTCCCTCTTTTCTTTTTATTGGGCTTTGTTAGTTCACTACTGAATGGCTTCTGCAGGCTTTGGGGTAGAGAGAAGGGAGATTCCAGAGTTACAGCACCATGAAGGAGATGTATCAAACCTCTAAAAGACATAGGGGCTAATTCCGACCTAATCAGCCGCTGCCATCACATCAGCCTGTCCGGGACCGGAAATGACGCCAGGAACCATCCCTGCAAGCGCATAGACACGACTGCGTTTTACCTACCACTCCCAGAATACGGTCAGTTGACACCCACAAACGCCTTCTTCCTGTCAATCTCCTTGCGATCGCCCGTGCGAACGGATCCGTTGCACAAACCCATCACTGAGCGGTAATCTGCTTCGTACTTGTGCGACGTGCCTGCACATTGCGGTGCATACTCATGCGCAGTTTGTGCCTGATCGCCTGCTGTGCGAAAACGTTGCCTAGTGATCAGATCTGAATCGGAACCATAAAGTGAAGGGAAATAAAGTATCTATGAATCAGCTTCTGACATTTTACCGGCTACGTTTGAAAAATGAGAGTTAGGAGCTGATTGGTTGATACTTTCCCTCTTCCCAAGGAATGATCCATCTCTCACCAAATCTGAGTGCCCATCTACTCTCTCCACTCACTATGCCTAACGAAGCAAAGAAATTAGGATTTTTGGTCACTTACGGTTGAATCGTTTTCTCTTAAGCAGGCTGGGGGACACTGGAGCATGGGATTGCAGGTTGGTCTGGAGATTCACACTTAAACTACTGTACAGATGTGTCCTTACGCATCTTGTTCCAAAGGAGTGAATGGCGTGGCGATCCCGCAATGCGTACACACCGTGTGAACACGCACCGCCACAACCCCTTTCATGTGCTACTAAAGGCCGGTGCGTGCGCATGCATGTTCCCACAACTGCAGCCCCGTTAAATCAATTATAACTACGGGTAGCGGGAGCATAACATCCCGCTACTCGGCCCAGTAAAGTGCCGCTGGCTCCCCCCCGTACGCAGGCAGCAGGAATAACCTATTCCCATTGCCGGCAACCACTTTTATGTGGTTTCATTTTAAACAGCGAGTGCGTGCATACAAACACCCACAAACGCCACGGCATGCCGTTATCTTTGTCCCATGATGCATTCACATTTAGGGCAAAACTGTATGGCGATTGCTCTGTAGCTTTTAATTCTAGGCTCCTCCTCCCTTCAACCCAATTACGCCTTAAAAAAAAAGAAAGAGTCTACTAAGGAGTAGCAGTAACCCAGAGAAACTGTTACAACAAGCAAACCAGTAGGGAAAAGACTAAGAACCAAAACCCCACAGGAATGCGCATGAGGGAGGGAACACAGTGTTGCCCAGCCGGTTAGGAGAAAGGGATTCAACGGTTAAGTGACCAAAAATCCTATTTTCAGCAAGGATGGTTGACACTGGACCATGGGATGTTCAAGAGCTGACCCTAGGGGAGGGAACACTCAGACTGTCTGACTGGGGAACTGCAAGCCCAAAGTGGGCATTGTTGGAGGCAAAAACATGAAAACAGACAGAGGATCAGGTAGCTGCACGACACACCTGTTCTGCCGAAGCCCGAGGACGTCACCACCACCCTAGTATAATGCGCTGACACGGTCTGGTGTTGGTCGCCCTGCACTAACATAGGCTCGAGTGATGACTGAGCATATCAAATGTGCATTGGTCTGCTTTGTAGCTGGTCAACCGCGTCTATGACATCATAAAGAACAAGCAAAGAATCTGTGTGCTGGACAGAAGTCTTGTCTGAGCTCTGCACATTTATTTGGACTACATCTAGCAGAGCCAGATCATCCCGCTCCCAGGAAGTCGTTGAAGGAGTAAAAACCCGGAAAAACTCATTCCTGGTTTAAGTGAAAAACTGAAAAGAACTCTTGACTGGAATGTAGGAACCGTGGGGGTAATTCTGAGTTGATCACAGCAGGATTTTTGTTAGCAGTTGGGCAAAACCATGTGTACTGCAGGTGGGGCAGATGTAACATGTGCACTGCAGGTGGGGCAGAAGTAACATGTGCAGATAGTTAGATTTGGGTGGGTTATTTTGTTTCTGTGCAGGGTAAATACTGGCTGCTTTATTTTTACACTGCAATTTAGATTGCAGATTGAACACACCCCACCCAAATCTAACACTCTCTGCACATGTTATATCTGCCCCCCCCCCCCCCCTGCAGTGCACATGGTTTTGCCCAACTGCTAACAAAAATCCTGCTGCCATCAACTCAGAATTACCCCCGTATGGAGAAGTGCTCTATCGTCATGGAAGATTAGACAAGGCGGATTGCAAGACAAAGCCCCTAACTCAGAAACATGCCAGCTGAGGTAATAGCCATAAGGAAGACCAATTTGCAAGTAACAAACTAAAGGTCCGCTGATTGTTTTACAAGCTTGTAGATGTAGATCCCACGGTGCTACCGGCAGAGGAAAAGGTGGTTGAATACGCACCACATCCTGTAAAAAGGTTCAGACCTCTGGAAGAAGGGTCAAATGCCATTGGAATAAATTGAAATAAATACATTGGAAGTACAGATTTCGGCCCAATCAAACAACAAAGCTTTAAACAGTTTCCCAACGCCCCTGCAGGAATGCCATAAAATGAGAGGCAAAAACTTGGCTGTATAATGGTATGTAGTCATGTGACCCCGCCTGTCACAATACCGACATCTCCATCCCGCTCCCTGAACATCCCGACTAACAGAGACTAGTCCAGGACACCCATAGAGTGGGAATACAACCGAGCACGCAAGAAACTTTGTTGCGCACTCCCTGTTGGCATAGTGCGATGGATTGATACCATAGGTGTGCAGAAGGAGGTCTTATAGATAAAGGATCACCTCAGGAGTTACCTTGTATTCAGACAGAACGAGACTTGAGATGTATATCTTCTTTATATAGTACTGAGTACCAGGATCAATATAACAACAGGTTTCAGTAACAGCTTCTTAACTTAAACATGTCAGTAACATGAGCTGCTCAGCTCACCTCCTTTCCTCAGAGACTTTTCTAGAACACACTCGTGAGGAGGAAGAACAAACAAGTACATGCATATACAGCAGACAAACAATACACCTCTGTAAGTATACAGCGCCATCTGCTGCCCCTGTACGGTAACTACATGCATATAAACAAACCCATAGTCTGTTGTACATATTTCAACACCCCTTCTCAACAGACTGGGTTTCTTCAGTTAGACCCATCTTTGACGTAAGTCTCCAATGTCTCTCTCTGGTAAGAGGCTTAGTCATGATATCAGCTGTCATATCTTCTGTTGGGCAATAGTTCAACTCTATAAGACCTTGTTCCTGTAGATCCCTCAGGAAGTGATGCTTGACATCAATGTGCTTGGTTCTTGGGTTCACTCTTTCTGTTTGCGCTAATGCAAGGCATCCTTGATTATCCTCATATATCTTGATAGGTTCTTCTTGAGGCATTCCTAGGTCTGATAGTAGTTGCATTAACCATACCACTTCTTGACTGGCGTGAGCTGCTGCGATATATTCAGCTTCTGTAGAAGATAGTGCTACGGTAGACTGCTTCTTGCTTGTCCAGCTGATTAATCCTTCTCCGATAGAGAATAGATATCCACTTGTGGATTTTCTGTCACTTGTATCTCCAGCCCAATCTGCGTCAACATATCCTGTTAACTTGTGACTTGTGTTTGCTGAGAGCTTAAGCTTCTTGTTAATCGTTCCCTTTAAGTAACGAATTACCCTCTTAACTGCATTCCAATCCATCTTGGTTGGTTTAGAGACTTTTCTGCTTAAAATCCCGACTGCTGTGGAGATATCTGGTCTGGTGACGGTTGCAATGTATAGCAATTTTCCTATGGCTTTTCTGTATAGATGGTTATCCTGTAACAGGTTGCTCTGATCATTTGGTTCCTTTTCATAACTTGTCTCCATAGGAGTGCTTGCTGTCTTTGCATCTTGTATACCAAATTCCTCAATGGTTTCCTGAATTTTGTATTTCTGACTTAGTGTGAATGTTCCATTATCTTCTCTTGAGATTTGCATTCCCAAGTAATGCGTTATGTGGCCGAGGTCTTTTGTTTCAAACTGACGGTTTAGTTCTTGTAGCAATTCAATTTTGTCCCCTTCTTGTTCAAAACAAACTAGCAAATCGTCCACGTAAATCAATACATAGAACCATCTTTCCTCTATCAACTTTGTATAGAGACATGGGTCTGCTTTGCTTCTAATTAATCCTTTTTCTGTCAGAACTCCATTTATCTTTGTATTCCATGCTCTTGCTGCTTGTTTAAGACCATATATACTCTTGTTAAGTTTACATACATGATCTGGGTTCTGAGAATTCACGAAGCCTGGTGGTTGTTCCATGTATATATCTTCCTTTAGTTCACCATGTAGGAAAGCCGTTTTTACATCGAAATGTTTCACTTGCATACCCTTTATGGCTGCTGTTAGGAGTAAGGTTCTAATGGTAGTGTGCTTCACAACTGGAGCAAACGTTTCATCATAATCTTCTCCAAATTTCTGTGAATATCCTTTAGCGACCAGTCTTGCCTTGTATCTTTCTATTTTTCCTTCAGAATCATACTTGACCTTAAAAGTCCATTTACATCCTATGGCCTTTTTGTCTACTGGTAGTCTGGTCAATGTCCATGTCTGATTGTCTTCCATTGATTCCATTTCTTCTTTTGCGGCTCCTAACCATTTCTGTGCTTCTCTTTCAGAAAAATTAGCAATTTCTTCCCATGATGCAGGTTCTTGTATGTTAATAGCTTTTGATTTGTAAGATAAACGTGCAGGTGCTTTTCCCTTATTTTCTCTTGAAGAGCGTCTCACCCCCTCGGATGTACTCTCACGAGTGTCGCTGGTATTTGTCTTGTGTTGTACTTCAACTTCTTGAGTGATCTCTACTTCATCTGTTTCTTTGGATTCAGTGCTTTCTTCTTCAGTAGAGTCTACTGGAATTATGACATCATCTCGTGTTTCTTCTATGAATGTCACACTGTTGCTTATAACTACTTTTCCAGTTCTTGGATTTAAGATTCTGTAGCCTTTTGAATGTTCGCTGTAGCCGACTAGAACTCCCTCTTCTGCTCGGTTCTGCAACTTGCTTCGTTTTTCAGCGGGAATGTAGACGAAGGCTCTGCATCCAAAAACTCTAATGTGCTTTAAGCTGGGTATCTTACCGTGCCACAGCTCATATGGTGTCTTCCTCACTGCTTTGGAAAGAAGTCTGTTTTGAAGATAGGTGGCTGTTGCTGCTGCTTCACCCCAATATTTATCAGGTAGTCCTGAATCTGTAAGCATGCACCTTATCATTTCTGTTAGTGATCTGTTTTTCCTCTCAGATACACCGTTTTGCTCTGGTGTATATGGTACATTCTTCTGATGCTCAATACCGAGTCCTCTTAAGTACCGTTCTATTTTCTGTCCTGTGAACTCGCCTCCATTGTCGCTGCGAAGAGTTAGCATATTCCTCTTGAACCTGTTTCTGGTCATGGTCACATAGTCTTGCAGCTTTTCTAAGACTTCATCTTTACTTTTTATTAGATAAGTGACTGTGAACCTGGAGTAGTCGTCAATGAATGTCAGCATATACCTTTTGTCTCCTACGGTTCGCGTTTTCATAGGTCCACATACATCACTATGTACCAGGTCTAGTGGTCTGGAAGCTCTGTTTTCACTTTTCTTAGGAATTGTCGTCCTTGTTGCTTTTGCTTTTATGCAGCATTGGCACTTCATCATTTCCGAACAGTCTGACACTTTGAGATCCCTGGCTAGGTCTCTCCTCTGCATTTCCTTTATGCAATCTGGGTGTCTGTGTCCTAATCTTCTATGCCACTTGTGAATACAGTCAGCGTGTTTCTGTGTACTCAGCTTTGCCTGCTGTGCTGTGATATCCAGACAGTATAAATGTTCTTTTATTCTGGCTGTAGCTAGCGTTTCTCTTCCATTTTGGATAAAACACTTATTATTCTGAAACTTTACAGTAAGTCCTTTTTCTACTAGATTCTTTACTGATAGCAGTGCTCCTTCAAGCTTGGGAACATATAGCACATCTGTTACGGGTATTTCTGCATAGCTGCCATTACCCTTGGAGCATAGGAATTGACCATTCCCTTTCCCTTCTGCAATGATATTTGTTCCATCTGCTAGGTAGATTGTTTCTTTATGGTTCAAATCAAGTTCAGTAAAGAAGTCCTTGTTATTTGTCATATGACTAGTCGCTCCTGAGTCTACATACCACTTTTCTGACAATTGGGTTAGTGTCGCTTTAAATGTTCCATTCCAATTGTGTGCTCCTGTATCTGTAAGTGTGGCTTTGGCTCTTTGTTTGTGTAATCTTTCTGGTGGTTTGTGCTGCTCTGTCTTCCATATGGTGCAATCTTTTTTCAGGTGACCCACTTTCTTGCATCTGAAACATGCTCTTGTTTCCCTGGTGTGTGGCTTAGTGTCCGCCATTTTAAGTGCTTTCTCTGTGTCACTTTCAGTATTGCACTCTGTAAGCTCCTTTCTGCGTTGATACTCCTCTATGAGCCTGTTCTTCACAAATTCTGGTGTGATTTCTGCTTCAGGTCTCATTTCTAGTGCATTTATTAGTGCACTGTATGTATCTGGTAAACTGCACAGGAGGATAGCTACTATGTGGTTGCTTTTGATTTCTTCTCCCATTGACCTGAGCTGTATGGTTATCTCTAGTAGTGCACTGATGTGTTCTTGCATTGTCTTGCCTTTATTAAATCTCATTTGGTATAATTTTCTTAATAGGAATAGTTTGCTGTTCAAACTTGATCCTTCATGCACTCTCTGTAATGCTGTCCACATGTCTTTAGCTGTACTCTCTTGTCTTATGTGTATAAGCTGTTCATCTTCCACCAGTAAACTTATAGTGGCTCTTGCCTGTCTGTCCTTCTTAATCCACTGCTGATCCTCTCCTTCAGGTCTGTCTGCATTTATAACATCCCATAAATCATCTCTGGTTAATAGCATTTCTACTTAAAACTTCCATGTCTGATAGTTCTCATTAGAAAGCTTGCTAGCAGCTAGTCTGAGATATGTGTAATTTGCCATAACCCTTCCTTGTATAGATCTCTCTATTCTTCTGTGGTATTAAACTTGTTTTGCTCACAGTTTTCTTTCCAAGGTTCTCCTGGGTTGTTTCATGTGTACGTTACACAGTCTGCTGTCTGCGCCTGCTGGGACTTGCAGTGCAACTCGTGATCTGGATGCTGCTTAGGATGCACTCCTGAAAACTTTATCTTGTATAGACTCCAGTCTGGGCCCATAACCTGTTGGCATAGTGCGATGGATTGATACCATAGGTGTGCAGCAGGAGGTCTTATAGATAAAGGATCACCTCAGGAGTTACCTTGTATTCAGACAGAACGAGACTTGAGATGTATATCTTCTTTATATAGTACAGAGTACCAGGATCAATATAACAACAGGTTTCAGTAACAGCTTCTTAACTTAAACATGTCAGTAACATGAGCTGCTCAGCTCACCTCCTTTCCTCAGAGACTTTTCTAGAACACACTCGTGAGGAGGAAGAACAAACAAGTACATGCATATACAGCAGACAAACAATACACCTCTGTAAGTATACAGCACCATCTGCTGCCCCTGTACGGTAACTACATGCATATAAACAAACTCATAGTCTGTTGTACATATTTCAACACTCCCCCCCTCCCTGCTGGCATTCTGCGGCAAGGATGCTGACCGCCAGGATTCCGGAAGTCGGTGAAACAGTGCCAACCCGTATGAAGCTATCTCTGTTCACACCACATGATAATGAGTTTCCATACTCTGTGGTAATTGCGTGATGAAACCGGATTCCAGGCTCGCAGCACAGTATAGACTAACGAGGGTGAAAATAGGATTTTAATTACCTACCGGTAAATCCTTTTCTCGTAGTCCATAGAGGATGCTGGGGTCCACATTAGTACCATGGGGTATAGACTGGTCCACTAGGAGCCATTGGCACTTTAAGAGTTTGAGAGTGTGGGCTGGCTCCTCCCTCTATGCCCCTCCTACCAGACTCAGTCTAGACGGACATCTTCGAGAGAAGGATTTTACACAGATAGTGGCGAGATTCATACCAGCTCACACACAGAAGGCAAACCAAGCTAACAAGCTTGGAAACTCAGCAACCGCTGAAACAGTACTTACCAAGTAACAATGCAGTACTTAACTAAAAACAAAGTTGTACTGAACCAGAAAACCACTGCAGGAAAACGAAGCGCTGGGCAGGCGCCCAGCATCCTCTATGAACTACGAGAAAAGGAATTACCGGTAGGTAATTAAAATCCTATTTTCTCTTATGTCCTAGAGGATGCTGGGGTCCACATTAGTACCATGGGGATGTACCAAAGCTCCCAGAACGGGAGGGAAAGCGCAGAGGCTCCTGCAGAACTGATTGACCAAACTTCAGGTCCTCAGAGGCCAAAGTATCGAACCTGTAGAACTTTGCAAACGTGTTCGACCCTGACCAAGTAGCCGCTCGGCAGAGCTGTAAAGCCGAGACACCCCGGGCAGCCGCCCAGGAAGAACCCACCTTATAGTAGAGTGGGCCTTAACAGACGTCGGACACGGCAAGCCTGCCGTAGAATACGCATGCTGAATAGTGAACCTGATCCAGCAAGAGATTGTCTGCTTAGAAGCAGGACACCTAATTTTCTTGGGATCATACAGGACAAACAGAGAGTCCGATTTTCTGTGACGAGCAGTCCTCCTCACATAGATTTTTAGAGCCCTTACAACATCTAAGGACTTTGAAGAAATTGAGGAGTCAGTAGCAACTGGCACCACAATAGGTTGGTTGATATGAAATGCCGACACAACTTTTGGAAGACACTGCTGACTTATCCGAAGCTCAGCTCTATTTTCATGGAAGATCAAGAATGGGCTTTTACATGACAAAGCCCCCAACTCCGACACAAGTCTAGCAGAAGCTAAGGCCAACAACGTGACAGTCTTCCACGTGAGAAACTTGACCTCAACCTCCTGTAGAGGCTCAAACCAGTCCGACTGGATTAACTGCAACACCATGTTAAGATCCCAGGGCGCTGTAGGCGGTACAAAGGGAGGCTGGATGTGCAGAACTCCCTTCAAAAAAGTCTGAACCTCAGGGAGGGCAGCCAACTGTTTCTGGAAGAAAATGGATAGGGCCAAAATTTGTACCTTTACGGATCCTAACCTCAGGCCCATATCCACACCAGCTTACAGGAAGAGGAGAAAACATCCCAGTTGAAACTCCACTGTAGGAAACTTCTTGGACTCACACCAAGATACATATTTTTTCCAAATACGATGGTAATGTTTAGACGTTACTCCTTTCCTAGCCTGTATCAGGGTAGAAATAACCTTGTTCGGAATGCCCTTCCGAGCTAGTATCTGGCGTTAAACCTCCATGCCGTCAAATGTAGCCGTGGTAAGTCTTGATAAGTGAACGGCCCCTGCTGCAGCAGGTCCTCCCGAAGAGGAAGAGGCCTCGGCTCTTCTAGCAGTAGATCCAGAAGATCCGCGTACCAAGACCTTCTTGGCCAGTCTGGAGCAATGAGGATCGCTTGAACCCTTGTTCTCCTTATGAGCTTTAGCACTCTTGGAATGAGTGGGAGTGGTGAAAACACGTACACCTACTGGGATACCCACGGAGTCACTAGGGCGTCCACCGCCACTGCTTGCGGGTCCTTCGACCTGGAACAATATTGCCGAAGCTTCCGGTTGAGACGACAGGCCATCATGTCTATTTGGGGTACACCCCAAAGATCTGTTACCTCCTTGAACACCTCCTGATGGAGACCCCACTCCCCTGGATGGAGATCGTGACTGCTGAGGAAGTCCGTTTCCCAGCTGTCTACTCCTGGAATGAAGATTGCTGACAGCACCAACGCGTGTTTTTCCGCCCAGAGGATGATTCTTGTTACCTCTTACATTGCAGCTCTGCTCTTCATTCCGCCCTGTCGGTTTATGTAAGCCACTGTTGTTACATTGTCCGACTGCACTTGGATGGCCCAATTTCTCAGAAGATGGGCCGCTTGGAGAAGACCATTGTAGATGGCTCTTAGTTCCAGAATGTTTATCGGTAGGCCGGCTTCCAGACTTGACCACCTTCCTTGGAAGGTTTCCCCTTGAGTGACTGCGCCCCAGCCCCGGAGACTTGCATCCGTGGTTAGAAGGATCCAGTCCTGAATCCCAAACCTGCGGCCTTCCAGAAGGTGAGGCAATTGTAGCCACCAGAGGAGTGAAATCCTGGCCTTTGGCGACAGACGTACTCTCTGGTGCATGTGTAGATGAGATCCCGACCACTTGTCCAGGAGATCCAGTTGGAAGGACCGAGCATGAAACCTCCCGTACTGCAGAGCCTCGTAAGAAGCCACCATCTTCCCCAGAAGGCGAATGCACTGCTGAACCGACACCCGGGATGGCTTCAGGACATCCCGGACCATTGTTTGTATCACCAACGCTTTTTCCTCTGGAAGAAACACCCTCTGCATTTCCGTTTCGAGGATCACTCCCAGAAAGGACAACTTCCTAGTTGGTTCCAAATGTGATTTTGGAAGATTCAGGATCCAACCGTGTTCCCTGATTAGATGGGTCGTGAAAACCTATGGACTGTAACAGCTTCTCCTTGGATGATGCCTTTATCAGCAGATCGTCCAGATATGGAATTATGCTCACCCTCCGTCTGCGGAGGAGAACCATCATTTCCGCCATCACCTTGGTGAATACCCTCGGTGCTGTGGAGAGGCCGAATGGCAGGGCCTGGAATTGAAAATGACAGTCCAACAGTGTGAATCGGATATAAGCTTGATGCGGCGGCCAAATCGGAATGTGGAGGTACGCATCCTTGAAATCCTTAGAGACTCCATTTTAAACTTGGGTCTAGCAATTTTAAGGTCAGAATGGGCCTGACCGAACCATCCGGTTTGGGTACCACAAAAAGGTTGGAATAGTGACCTTTGTTTTGCATATGGGGAGAAACTGGTACAACAACCTGTGCCTCCACCAACTTCTGAATGGCTTCCTGTAGGGTAGTCCTGTCTGCCAGCAAAGCTGGCAAGCCTGGTTTGAAGAAACGGTGAGGAGGGAGATCTTGAAATTCCAGCTTGTACCCCTGGGACACAATATCTTGCACCCAGGGATCCAGACCGGACGACACCCAGACGTGACTGAAATGCCTGAGTCTCGTCCCCACCGGTCCCACCTCCAGGCCACACGGTCCACCGTCATGCTGAGGACTTTGGCGTACCTGAAGTAGGTTTCTGTTCCTGGAAACCCGCCGCAGCAGGTTTCTTGGATTTTGGCCGACCTCCTCTAAAGAAGGTGTTAGACAGCTTGGCCCTTCTTGCTTTGGCAGTCCGAAAGGACTGAGATGGAGCTGAAGAAAAGGGTTTCTTCGTAGCAGGTGCAGCTGAGGGAAGAAAAGGAGACTTACCCGCTGTAGCCGTGGAAATCCACGCATCCAACGCTTCCCCAAAGGGAGCCTGACCTGTGTAGGGTAGGGTCTCCACACCTCTCATGGATTCCGTGTCGGCAGACCACTGGCGCAGCCAAAGTCCCCTACGAGCTGAGACAGACATGGAAGATATCCCTGCAGCCAAGGAACCCAGGTCTTTCCTGGATTCCACCATAAATCCTGCAGAATCCTGAATGTTACGTAAAAACAATTCAACATCACTTTTATCCATTGTATCCAAATCCTCAAGTAACGTGCCTGACCACTTTACTATAGCTTTGGAAATCCATGCACAGGCAATAGTAGGACGTAGTATCGCCCCTAAAGCCATTTATATGGATTTGAGCGTAGTTCGATTTTGCGATCAGCCGGCTCTTTTAAGGCAGTAGATCCTGGAACAGGTAAAATCACCTTTTTTGAGAGTCTGGATACAGACGCGTCAACTATGGGTGGGTTTTCCCATTTTTTTCTATCCTCCTCCGGGAAGGGGAAAGCAAAACAGAACCCTCCTAGGGATCTGGAATTTTTTCTCCGGGTTTTCCCATGCTTTCTCAAAAATAGCATTTAATTCTTTAGACGCAGGGAAGGTTAGCGAGGCTTTCTTATTGTCAGTGAAGTAAGCCTCCTCAACCTGCTCGGGTGTTGTATCAGCAATATTCAACACATCTCTAATAGCCTCTATCATCAACTGCACAGATGCTGCCCCCCGCAACACATCCCCATCACCGTCTGCAGTGTCAGAATCGGTATCCGTGTCATCTTCCATAATCTGGGCAAGAGCACGTTTGTGGGAATATACAGCGGGGGGTCCTGAGGTAACAGAACCGGACCAACCTGCCATAGAGTTCTGTAAAACCTGAGTTGCAGATTCATTCTGTGCAACCCTAGTAGAAATCTGAGAAATCATAGTTTTAATAGAGGATAACCACTCAGGCTCCCTTGCTGGTATCTGCGCTAAGACAGTGCAATCCTAATTACATGGAATGGGATCATCCTGAGAGGACATATCCTCTGCAGCATATGACACAAAGTCCCTGGACATAGCTAAATGGAGACCACAGACACTCCACACACACACACACACACACACACACACACACACACACACACACACACACAGAGTTTCACCCCCAAGAATGGCAAGAGAGACACAGAGATTGGAGCCAACCCACACACAGAGCTTTTAAGGTAAAGGGAGACCCCAACCAGCGCTGACTGTGCACCTCAATAGGTTACACAGTCTTTATACAGAGTCTGGTAGGAGGGGCATAGAGGGAGGAGCCTGCCCACACTATCAAACTCTTAAAGTGCCAATGGCTCCTAGTGCACTCGTCTATACCCCATGGAACTAATGTGGACCCCAGCATCCTCTAGGACGTAAGATAAAAATATTTAGCTTTTAAAATCTCAGACTTAAAAGCCAGACCGTTAAAGCCATCCGAGGAAGGTTCTCGTGTGGAAACGGTCCTTGTTGTAGCAGTTCTGAACAAAGAGGAAGACACCACCCTGGACATGGCAACATTTTGAGAATGTCTGCGTTCCACAACGAGCATGGCTAGTCTGTAGCCATTATGTTAGCTGTCACCCATTGATTCTTGGTGCACTTTAGTACCAAAGGCTACATTGGGGTCGGAGGAAACAGATACTCGAGATAAAAGTCCTACGGAAACATGGCATCCACTGCAAAAGCCGGCTGGTCCCTGCATCTCACATAAACTGTGATACCTTGAAGTTGTGTTGTGAGGCCATGAGATCACTGGTGTATCTATAGTGGGTGCAGTGTGTGCGTGGTGCACACGGGCCCCTGGATCCACAGGAGGCCCACACCGCACACACTGCACCCATTTCTCCTATACTTACCTTTCTGTCATCCATCGGTGGGCGTGTGTGGGCCCCTCCTCTCCTGTAGCACTCACCGCCGCTGCTAGCGCACTGACCACTAGAGACTCTGGCACAGTGCCAGAGTCTACAGCGCATGCGAAGGACTCCGGAAAAATTGCGCGGCGGCTACGGGAGAGGAGGGGGCCCACACATGGAGTCTGCAGACAGGTCCCCTCCTCTATAGAGACGCCGCTGCATGAGATCCACCTGCAGAAGGCCCCACTTCCAAACTAACTGTTAGAAGTCCTCTGGAATGAGAGCACTCCCCCATGAGAAACAGATCTGCTGAGGAAGACGGTATTCCAATTTTCCACCCCCAGTACAAACACCACTGAAAGAGCCAGAACAAAAGTCTCCGCACCTCTTTGTGCCTACATGATTATTTACATACGCCACCCGTGTAGCATTGTCTGACTGAATACCAACTGGCCGCCCAGGACAGACTGGGCATCTAAAGGCCCGTACACACTGGCCGATATATTGGCTGTTCTCTTGAACGGCCGATACATCGCGGGACCGTCGGCCAGTGTGTACGGGCGATACGTCTGTGAACTCCGTCGTTCACAGACGTATCGCGTCGGCTGCGCAGCACAGCCGACGGCCAATATATCTAACGATATATTGGCGCGTCGCTGTGTGTGTACGGGGCGGTCGTCCGACCGTCCGTACACATGCTGCGGCGGCCGGCGATGATTGACAGGTGAACTGGGCGGGCGGGTGTACACGCCCGCCCAGTTCATGACGTCAGTCCCCTGACGGATCGGGCAGTGTGTATGGACAGCACACTGCCCGATCCGTACATAGATATATCTGCAGATCAATTGATCTGCAGATATATCTACTAGTGTGTACCCACCTTAAGAGAGCTAGTAAGATGGCTCGGAGCCTGAGGGCATTGATCAGCAGAGCAGTCTCCAATGGTAACCATGCTGTGGATTACTCATCGAAGAGATTCCATTTGAAAATTATCTACCGACAACCTGGTGTTCAAGGTGAAGAGATTACAAAAAAAAATAATTGTCCAGAATGAGACGTTCAACTTCTGAACAAGGAACAGGTAGGAGTAAGATTGCAATTTCCGTTCCAGTGGAGGAGCAATGATGGAGCAATGATGCCATCCAAAAGGAGAGAATTGATAGCCTGGTCCAATGCCACCCTCTTCTCCGCATTCCGGGGAAGAGTGGTGGTGAAAAACTGCTGCGGTGGTGCAAGGGCAAACGCAGGATTTCTAGAGGGGGGTTTCCAAATGCAATCCACAATCTCCCACCCTGTGGAACATTGGAACAATTGCAGCAGACTGGGGGAGAGGTAGAAGAACCTAGTATCAACCCTGGACATACATATGTACCTCTCGGCCTTTTTATAAACTGGATAGTGTATGGAGTACTGTTTTAATAATTACAATATTTATATTGCAATGATATACGCTGTATCAAACACATTAAACTAATATAAATAACATAAGTGGTCAGCAAAAGGTTAAACATCCCATAATAAATAACTAGACAAACATAATAGAACCAGTAGGAGACAGAACTGTCCCTTACACTGCATGTTATGGTGGCAGCTCTAGCTATTGTACTATGGTGGTCATTCCGAGTTGTTCGCTTCGCAGGCTGCTTTTAGCAGCATTGCACACGCTAAGCCGCCGCCTACTGGGAGTGAATCTTAGCATAGTAAAATTGCGAACGAAAGATTAGCAGAATTGCGAATAGACACTTCTTAGCAGTTTCTGAGTAGCTCCAGACTTACTCCTACATTGCGATCAGTTCAGTCAGTTTCGTTCCTGGTTTGACGTCACACACACGCCCAGCGTTCGCCCAGACACTCCCCGGTTTCTTCAGACACTTCCATGTTTTTCCCAGAAACGGCAGCGTTTTTTCACACACACCCATAAAACGGCCAGTTTCCGCCCAGAAACACCCACTTCCTGTCAATCACACTACAATCACCAGAACTAAGAAAAAACCTTGTAATGCCGTGAGTAAAATACCTAACTGCATAGCAAATTTACTTGGCGCAGTCGCACTGCGGACATTGCGCATGCGCATTAGCGACTAATTGCTCTGTTGCGAAAAAAAAATAACAACCAGAACACCCCCCCCCCCCCCCCCCGTGTGTGCCTACGGGTGGTGGACCCATGTGGTTGATGATGTAACTACTGAAAATGATGCCCAGCACTCAGGCATCTGAAGACAACTCGACCCAATGGTCTCTGAACTGGAGCAACCGCTCTTCTACGTGCAAGCAGACTGGGTGGAGAGAGACCCTGTGAGGTGCTAGGCCTCTCTAGAGCCTTTGCTCACGAGCGTCGGCTGGCATCAGAGAATCTGCTCTTTGAAGCCAAACCCATACTGGGGCAGAAACGCCTCCTGACAGATTGACCTCTTGTGGATGCTAAACCCCGCAAGGAAGAACAAAAGCTTAGAAATGTGGACCTCGCTGTTTAGGGGCAATCACTGGAAGAAAACTGCTTTTCCCCCAGGTAGCCTGGGCAATAATGGTATAAAGCAGCAGTTGACCATTTAATAGATGCGCACAGCATCTAAACAGTGCGGGGAGGAGAGGAAGGGGCTGCCCACCTGTTCGGGGAGCGCTGGGCACGCCCCCAAAACAACATAAACATGGGGATTGTAGCGTGATGCCCCACCCCTTCTCTGGAGGCTCCACCCATTTTCTTGAGGCACCGCCCCTTTTCCCGAAGCGACTGCGCTTCTGACGCGATATGTCCCGCATTCAATATTACAAAAGTTGGGAGGTATGTAATGAAGAGGTAGGTGTGGGGGGGCTCAGAAACCAAACTGCAACCCCATGGCCCAGTGTCGCACAGCCTTGCTGCAAGAGTCAGTATTCATCATCAATAAAAACTCCCACTATATTCATTTCTGACTTTGGCTGTAGCTTCAATTTTATGGAGGGATTATGCAAAATCTATTTAGTGATTTTTTAACTGAAATTTCCTTTCCATAAACAGTGGAATCTACTATTCATTGTCTGACAGATTCATCTCTAACCACCACCATCTTCTGGTTGGTTGTCAAGGGTTACACGGTCATGCAGCGAGAATTCTGCGTCACAATAAGGGGTGTACAGCAAAGAGCAACTTATTGGAATGCCGACAAATTTTCACTGTGGCCACGCAGGGGACTACTTGATAAATCAGGAGTCTCCCACCATTTCTGTATGCTGATGATATGGTAATAGAAAGTCATTCTCATGGAACGCGTCCTTCCTTTTAGCTCAGTTCAGTGTCTCTCAATTTATTTAAAACAGACATTTTCTAGAAAACAATCTTCCTAAATGATCCCAATTACTTTTATTTCTGGCTCAAACGCTCTCAGATCCCTGGCCCCTCAGGCTTGTATTTCATGGTTTCATTCCTCACAATGGACTCTCCGCAGCCGCATCATGGGGGTCATTCCGAGTTGTTCGCTCGGTATTTTTTTCTCGCAACAGAGCGATTAGTTGCTAATGCGCATGCGCAATGCCCGCAGTGCGACTGCGCCAAGTAAATTTGCTATGCAGTTAGGTATTTTACTCACGGCATTACGAGGTTTTTTCTTCGTTCTGGTGATCGTAATGTGATTGACAGGAAGTGGGTGTTTCTGGGCGGAAACAGGACGTTTTATGGGAGTGTGTGAAAAAACGCTACTGTTTCTGGGTAAAACGCGGGAGTGGCTGGAGAAACGGGGGAGTGTCTGGGCGAACGCTGGGTGTGTTTGTGACGTCAAACCAGGAACGACAAGCACTGAACTGATCGCACATGCCGAGTAAGTCTGGAGCTACTCAGAAACTGCTAAGAAGTGTCTATTCGCAATTCTGCTAATCTTTCGTTCGCAATTTTACTATGCTAAGATTCACTCCCAGTAGGCAGCGGCTTAGCGTGTGTAATGCTGCTAAAAGCAGCTAGCGAGCGAACAACTCGGAATGAGGGCCCATACCACAGAGAACCTGCTGGTTCACGTACATCTCCGCTGTTCTCAGAGCAGGATTTGTGCTGCGCAGATCTCTGCAGGCAATGATGTCACAGTGTGATTGACATGTCGCAGCCATTTGGGGGAAGGAGCAGTGACGGCCAACGTTACAGACACCGGAGGAGTGTGAGCCCTGTTTTTTAGTCATGCCGAGGCCAGCGGCTTCATACTTGGCCCTGGCTGGGTAAAAACACTCGCCATGAGTAACGCGATGTAGCCGGATGCAGCAGCAGATCACAGAAGGAGGCAGGAGGCATCTAATTACACAAGGCACCTCGTGCGGCAGAGACTCAGCGGCTGTGCTACTGCGCCCATCTCTGAACCAGGCGCTCGCACAGCACTGACTGAGGAGTTCTGCTAAGTCTAACATAACCTAATTCTCTTGGATCTCTTAAGCCTTTGATGCAGTTGGCCATTATGAGGGTCATTCAGACCCGGCTGCTGATGCGGCCTGCAGCGCAGTTTGCTGCGCTGACACACACTTTGCGGTCGCATCCCGATGGATGCAACCGCAATGTGATTGACAGAGGTGCGCGTCTGCGAGGCGGTGATGCGTTGAGGGGAGAGGGGCGAACGGGGGCGGGCCAGGACTGTTTTTGGGGCAGTTGACGTCATGCACAGCCTCTCTGATAAAAAAAATGGGCGCTGACCGCCTGACAGCGCAGCCAGGCTGCGGACGCATCCGGAGGCAGCTTCACACATGCTGGGGGCCTTGTCCTGTGCTGGGCGGCCTCACACATGCTGGGGGCCTTGTCCTGTGCTGGGCGGCCTTGTCCTGTGCTGGGCGGCCTTGTCCTGTGCTGGGGGTCCTTGTCCTGTGCTGGGGGCCTTGTCCTGTGCTGGGGGGCCTTGTCCTGTGCTGGGCGGCCTCACACATGCTGGGGGCCTTGTCCTGTGCTGGGCGGCCTTGTCCTGTGCTGGGCGGCCTTGTCCTGTGCTGGGGGTCCTTGTCCTGTGCTGGGGGCCTTGTCCTGTGCTGGGAGGCCTCACACATGCTGGGGGCCTTGTCCTGTGCTGGGGGGCCTCACACATGCTGGGGGCCTTGTCCTGTGCTGGGGGCCTTGTCCTGTGCTGGGGGGCCTTGTCCTGTGCTGGGGGGCCTCACACATGCTGGGGGCCTTGTCCTGTGCTGGGGGGCCTTGTCCTGTGCTGGGGGGCCTTGTCCTGTGCTGGGCGGCCTCACACATGCTGGGGGCCTTGTCCTGTGCTGGGCGGCCTTGTCCTGTGCTGGGGACCTTGTCCTGTGCTGGGGGGCCTTGTCCTGTGCTGGGGGGCCTTGTCCTGTGCTGGGCGGCCTCACACATGCTGGGGGCCTTGTCCTGTGCTGGGCGGCCTCACACATGCTGGGGGCCTTGTCCTGTGCTGGGCGGCCTTGTCCTGTGCTGGGGGGCCTTGTCCTGTGCTGGGGGGCCTTGTCCTGTGCTGGGGGGCCTTGTCCTGTGCTGGGCGGCCTTGTCCTGTGCTGGGCGGCCTTGTCCTGTGCTGGGGGGGCCTTGTCCTGTGCTGGGGGGCCTTGTCCTGGGCTGGGCGGCCTCACACATGCTGGGGGTCTTGTCCTGTGCTGGGCGGCCTCACACATGCTGGGGGCCTTGTCCTGTGCTGGGCGGCCTTGTCCTGTGCTGGGGGGCCTTGTCCTGTGCTGGGCGGCCTTGTCCTGTGCTGGGCGGCCTCACACATGCTGGGGGCCTTGTACTGTGCTGGGGGGCCTTGTCCTGTGCTGGGCGGCCTTGTCCTGTGCTGGGGGGCCTTGTCCTGTGCTGGGGGGCCTTGTCCTGTGCTGGGCGGCCCCACACATGCTGGGGGCCTTGTCCTGTGCTGGGGGGCCTTGTCCTGTGCTGGGGGGCCTTGTCCTGTGCTGGGCAGCCTCACACATGCTGGGGGCCTTGTCCTGTGCTGGGCGGCCTTGTCCTGTGCTGGGGGCCTTGTCCTGTGCTGGGGGGCCTTGTCCTGTGCTGGGCGGCCTCACACATGCTGGGGGCCTTGTCCTGTGCTGGGCGGCCTCACACATGCTGGGGGCCTTGTCCTGTGCTGGGCGGCCTTGTCCTGTGCTGGGGGGGCCTTGTCCTGTGCTGGGGGGGGCCTTGTCCTGTGCTGGGGGGCCTTGTCCTGTGCTGGGGGGCCTTGTCCTGTGCTGGGCGGCCTCACACATGCTGGGGGCCTTGTCCTGTGCTGGGCGGCCTTGTCCTGTGCTGGGGGGCCTTGTCCTGTGCTGGGGGGGCCTTGTCCTGTGCTGGGGGGGCCTTGTCCTGTGCTGGGCGGCCTCACACATGCTGGGGGCCTTGTCCTGTGCTGGGCGGCCTCACACATGCTGGGGGCCTTGTCCTGTGCTGGGGGGCCTTGTCCTGTGCTGGGGGGCCTTGTCCTGTGCTGGGGGGCCTTGTCCTGTGCTGGGCGGCCTCACACATGCTGGGGGTCTTGTCCTGTGCTGGGCGGCCTCACACATGCTGGGGGCCTTGTCCTGTGCTGGGCGGCCTTGTCCTGTGCTGGGGGGCCTTGTCCTGTGCTGGGCGGCCTTGTCCTGTGCTGGGGGGCCTTGTCCTGTGCTGGGGGGCCTTGTCCTGTGCTGGGGGGCCTCACACATGCTGGGGGCCTTGTCCTGTGCTGGGGGGCCTTGTCCTGTGCTGGGGGGCCTTGTCCTGTGCTGGGCGGCCCCACACATGCTGGGGCCTTGTCCTGTGCTGGGGGGCCTTGTCCTGTGCTGGGCGGCCCCAAACATGCTAGGGGCCTTGTTGTCAGGAATCTGCATTCTCCTTCGCATCACTTACTGTGGAACTACAGGTTCCAGCAGTTCCGTTCTGTTCCAGTTTTTAGTCTACTGCAGCCTGGAGTACACAGTGCTTCAGCTAACCCACAGCTGATCTGAACACCCAATCCAGCGGGGTAGTCCTCACAGATGCAACATCCAATCATCACAGACCAAGGGGTATAAACTCCAGTTCCTGGCTCAGTCTCATCGCCTTGGACAACACGTCACATCCTGTGAACAGGCGGCTCCTGTATGGATGGTGATATTATACAACTTTCCTGCCTGAACGACCGGCTTGCCTGGTCTGGGGCAGGGGCCTTTTGGGGTCTTCCCCTTGCGGGGAGCCCCTGGCTTTGAGTGGTGATCGCACACCGGTGCACACTTCTGCATTAGTACCTTGGGTACATCTTCCCTGATTGGAAATGTCTGGCGTAAAGAATACTATTCGTTTGGAGTTGGAAAAGGATTCATCGCAGAATGATCTGAAATTTGTCTTCCATGAGATACTGGAGAAGCTAGGGAAAGTGACTCTGAGTGACCTTTATTGTATTCAAGACTTCCCTAAACAAGGTATTTATGACGTGACATTTCATTCAAATGGCTTCTGCCTCAATGTGTATGAGGTTTTGAGGGGCAAGGAACATGAGCCTGCAATGAGGTTGGTGAGAATGAAACCTCTTTTTGCCCTTGAAGAAATTTCAATTACTGTTCATGTTTATAACCCATACACAGAGGTGAGCTTGTTAAAAGCCTTCCTACTGCAATCCTGTTCTAATGTGCGGGGTGGAGTAAAACAAAAAAATGCCCTGGGAATTTTCAATGGCAAAATACGGTTCTGGGTGAGACTAAAACCTGACCCAGATAATGTGGGTGGTACTAAGCATCCCCCTGCTAGTTTCTGCATTGGTGGAATAGGGGATTCTTGTACTATTTTGGACAGCCAAGCTTCTGCAGACTGTGCTTTATGTATGGACACACTAAGGAGGAATGTTCCACAGGCAAAGTTTGTAGGAATTGCAAGCAAAAAGATCATGAGGCTGGCAATTGCCCAATGGCAAAAAGCTGTGATATCTGTGGAGAGGTAGGACACAGTGTCCGAAACTGTCCTGCTGCTAAAGTCAGTATGCGAAGGCAAATGTTTAAAGAGCTTGATGCTGAGATGAGAGCAAAAAACTTTGCAGATCGTGGGGTTAATATACAACAGTCTGTGCCTGGTGGGAATTCCACTAGTGAAGAGCAGGCTAGGTCTGGACCCAGTGCTGATAACGAGGAACAGCTTGTTCGGTCTGATGAGCCTGCATGTGTGGCTGCAGATGAGGGACAGCAAGAGGAGTTTGCTGATGTAATGGAGGATGTGGTGGAAGCATCAAGTGACTGTGTGGAGAGTCCAGCTCTTAGTCTGGTAATAGATGACTGTCAGAATCCTGTACCATCGGTGGACTCTACTAGAGTGGAGGAGTTCAGCAGTGGGCCTGAGGAGTCTGGCTCAGTGGCTAGGAAAGCTGAACGACAGGTGCGCAGAGCTAAGAAGCCACGGATGGAGAATACAACAGGACATAATACTGAAGGTATAGAAGATGTGTCCTCTGCTGAGGAGGATGGCGATAGATCACAAGAGGCATCGGCTTATTTTTTAGATGGGGGAAATGTTATCCCAAATGTAAAGAAGTGTGCCTCCTACAAGGGGCCGCAAGGTATAGGGTGAGGAGGACTGCAAAGCTGTTGAGGAAGAACTGCTTGAGATCTCAGCTAAAGAGATGGTGGTCAAAAATAGCTATTTTTTGTGCTGTACCTTGGGCTGCTTAATTAGTTCCCTGATGTTTTTTAGGGTGAACTTCTGTTTACGTGCTGTGATGCTAACAGTGCATAGTGGATGTCTAATGTTTTTGTTTTACAAAGTTTATTATTATTTTTTTTGTTGTCTGTTTGTTTTATTTTGTTTCAAATGTTTAATTTAAAAATATTCTCGCTGAATGTGAGATTAATCACAAGTAAAGCCAGAAGATCGGCAGTATTCGAATATGTGGCAGCAAGAAATGCTGATATTATTTGTTTGCAGGAATGTGGATTGTCTCATATACCGGAAAAAGAGGAATGGGGCTATGGGGAGGCTATATGGTCTGGTTCTAGCTGTAACAGGAATGCAGGGGTGGGTATTTTGTTTAAAAATAAAGAAATGAATATAGAAAGTTATTTGGTGATAGAAGAGGGGAGAGCTATCTCTGTAAGTGCTAAATATAGAGGCTGGAGATTTAGGGTGTTTTGTGTTTATGCTCCAGCAGAGAAGAAAGAGAGGAAATGTTTTTTTGAAAAATTAAAGTTTTTTTTTGTCTGGAAGAATTCCTACATTGCTTGTAGGTGATATGAATTGTATTCTAGAGAAGGAAGGTAGGAGTGGGAGAGGGGAGGTAGTTGTTGATATTACTGGGAAAATCCTGAAGGATATTATTCTGGATTTTGGTTTTGTTGATATTGCAGAGACAAGTATGGGTAAGCCTGTCCCAAATACCTTTTTTGCGGACAGAGGAGGGGTAATGTCTCGTATAGACTATTTACTATGTTCTAAAGATGTGATGTTTGGAGAGTTTGTACAGGAGAAAGTGCCTTTTACAGATCATGTTTCTTTATGTTGCAATGTTTGTTGTGAGTCTAGTACAATATATGGGAAAGGATTGTGGAGACTAAATGTTAAGCTTTTAGAAGATGAGGTGTTATTCAAAGATTTCTGTAAGAAATATAGTTTCTGGCAAAGTAGGAAAAATGAGTTTGTCAATATATTGGAATGGTGGGACTGGGTTAAGGAAAGGGTTAAGAAGTTCTATCAGAGAGCAGGATATAGAAAAGCTGTGAGAGAGAGGAATAAGTATCAGCTGTGGAATAGCAGGCTTAGTTTTCTTTATAAATTAAGAGAGGAAGGTGTGGATGTGAATGATGATATTATTAAAGCAAGATCTGAGGTTAGTAAATGTTTGAATAATAGAGGTAAAGAAATTATTTTTAGGTCTAGGGTGGAGGTATTAGAGGAAAATGAAAGATGTACAAGGTTTTTTTTCAAAAAAAGCTTGAAAAATAAGCATGTGATAAAGTATGTGTTAGATAAAGATGGAGAGGAAGTGAGTGGTGAAAGAATGATGGATGTGATTACAGAATTTTATGAAAAGTTGTATGATAGGAAGGAAGTAGATAGTGATATGGAAGAAGAAGTATTGTGTGGTTTGTCTGAGAGAGTGTATGAGGGAAATTTGCCGGTTTTGATGGATAAGGTAACAGGTGATGAAGTGAAAAGAGCTGTGGATAGTGCTAAAAGGAATAAAACTCCAGGTATGGATGGGTTGCCGATTGAGTTTTATAGTTGTTTTTGGGATGTCATAGGGAAGGATGTGTGTGATTTGTGTGCTTTTATGTTTGGAAATGCAAGATTATGTGATAGTATGAAAGAAGGTATTGTGGTGTTAGTGCATAAAAAAGGTGATAGGGGTTTGTTAGAAAATTGGAGACCTATTACGCTTTTAAATTCAGATTATAAAATTCTGGCAAAAATATTGGCAAATAGGATGCGGGATGTGGTGGATCAGGTGGTGGGTGATGATCAAGTGTGTGGTGTGCCTGGTAGAAGGATAACAGATAATCTGATTTTGCTGAGAGATGTGTTGGGTGACTGCAGAGAAAGGAAGAGAGTATGTATGTTATTAGCTTTAGATTTTGAAAAAGCGTATGACCGCGTGTCTCACAATTTTATGTTTAAAGTATTGGTACGTATGGGGTTCCCGGTGGAATTTGTAAGATGTGTGAGAGGGTTATATGATTCTGTTGTGAGTAAGTTTTTGGTGAATGGGAATATAAGTAAGAATGTAGTGATTAGGTCAGGAGTACGACAAGGATGTCCATTGTCAGCTATTTTGTTTATTTGTGTTATTGAACCATTATTACAGATGATTAGGAGAGATAAAGTTGTAGGGGGGGTGTTGGTACCAGGTAGTGGAGGTAGGATGGTGAAAGTATTGGGGTATATGGATGATGTTGCGGTTGTGAGTAAGAGTGTTGCAGAATTGAGAAGAGTTAAATTACTGGTTAGTTTCTTTTGCAGTGCTTCTGCATTTAAAGTTAATTGGTGTAAAACAAAATTGAAGTGCTTTGGGGATGAAAGTTGCAGTGTGGAAGGGATTATGAGCGTGAGTGAAGGGATTAAAATATTAGGTGTGGTGTTTGAGGATGATTTGAAAGGGAGTGTGAGTTGGGAAGAATGTAGTAAGAGGGTACAGAAGAAGGTGGATTTTTGGAAGATGAGACAGATGACAGTGTTTGGGAAAGTGTTGGTGATTAAAAGTGTGGTGTTACCTATTTTATTGTTTCTGGCATGTGTTTTTCCTCCGTCTGTGCTGGAGATCAAGAAAATAAACAGAGTTCTTTTCATGTTTGTTTGGGGTGGGAAGATGGAACGTTTGAAACGTGAAGTGTTGATAAAGGCAAGAGAGAAGGGTGGGTTGGATTTCCCTGATATTGAAATCTTTTTGTATGTTAATTATATTCGTGTTATAGTAGAGTTAATGGGGAAGGGGAGTAAAACTGCCTGTATGGTGAGATATATGGCTGGGTGGACTTGGTATGGTTTAGGGTGGATCAAAAGGGACCTGAAGGTACCTGTGGCGTTTAGCAGTCCGTGGTGGTACAATGTAATTGAAGTTTTCATTAAAAAGAAAGATCTTTTGAATATTTCTTTAAGTGGGTTTAAAGACAGAAAGAAGGTTATGAAAGTTATTACAAACTATCTCTCTGTCTTTTATATCAATTATATGCGCTCAAGTGAAGCTGTGATTATATGGAAGAGGCTATGTTCGTATGGCATGTCAAATACACAAAAGGAGATTGTATGGTTGTGTATGCATGAGGGGTTGCCAGTGAGAGTGTTTATGAAAAAAAGAGACTTGGTAGCTTCAGATGTCTGTCCGAGAGATAATTGTTATAATACTGAAACAGTGATGCATGTAATGTGGAATTGTGGTTTTGCAAATGATGTATGGAAGTGTTTGGGTGGCTTGTGTAGAGAGATTACTGGTGTTAGGTATATTGGATGGAAGGTGGCATTATTTGGTATGGGAGCATGTGATAGAGGAAAAGAGAGACTTTTGTGGTTGATCATGAGCTGTGTGATGGAAGTTTTGTGGAATGCAAGGAATCTGTGTGTGTTTAGGAGTGAGTGCTGGTCTGTGAATGAGTGTGTTAGAATGGTATTGGGTAAGTTATATGTCTATTATCTGAGAGATAGGAAAGGAAGAAAAGAGCTTGATGCTGAGGGAGTTTGGAAAGTTAAGAAATGGAGGCATGTGGTTAGATATGTTAACGAAGATTGATAGCCTAATATTGTGGGTATGTTAAGTTGTATATTGTTTTTTGATTATGAACAGGTGTTTTTTTTAATAATAATAATTGTTGTTTTCTAAAAAATTCATGCTGATGATTTGTTTACTGTCTAAATCTGTATTGTAGATGACTATGTTTACTAACCTAAATGGTTTAATAAAAAAAAAAAAAAAAGTCTCCTGTCTTCCGTCCTCTGTCTGCAGAGATTCCCCTGTGTATTGGACCTGTGGAACTACAGGTTCCAGCAGTTCCAGTCTGCAATCCCCTGTTTCCAGCGATCTCCTATTTCTGGCATTTCCAAGTTGTTTCCCTGTTCCAGTGTTCCTGTGGAACTACAAACTCCAGCCACAGCTCATCAGCAGTAACAGACTCTCCTCAGGTGTTATTCATTGCCTAACTTGTGCACCTTATTACCAGCATTCCATTCTGTGCATTGCATCCAGCACTTAACAATCATGCTGAGTTAGGACTGTCTCCTGCCTGGGCCTTGCTTGGCTAAAGAACTTTTATATTACAGAGACTGTGTGCTTTTACAAGTATTACCGGAGTTCTGTTTTTGAAACCAATTACATTTATCAAGTTATTTCACGTTTGTGTTACCAGTGACTTTATCTGCTTTAAACCTTCTGCATTCTGCCATCAACTTGTCACCAATATATATTTGTGTTGCCAGAGACTTTTTATCATGACCTTGGATTCAGTTACCGTTTTATCATTTCAGTTATGCTACTACCATTTATTATTATATCATTGTTCTTTGACCTTTGTGTTTATTAAACATCAGCGCATGTGCGCAGGACTTTATTCAGTCTCCACGCTTCATACGTCATTCCAACACTGACCCACTAGTGCCCCCTCCGGGAACAGACAAAATCAGAATCCTGACACTTGTCCTGTGCTGGGGGCCTTGTCCTGTGCTGGGGGGCCTTGTCCTGTGCTGGGCGGCCTTGTCCTGTGCTGGGCGGCCTTGTCCTGTGCTGGGCGGCCTTGTCCTGTGCTGGGCGGCCTTGTCCTGTGCTGGGCGGCCTTGTCCTGTGCTGGGCGGCCTTGTCCTGTGCTGGGCGGCCCCAGCATGGACAGAGATGAGCGCAGATCTGGGGGTGTGTGCATCCATTTGTGTTCATCTCTGAATAGCCCCCTATATTCTCTCATTACACTATTTTTCATAGAAAATGAATAAGGGGGGCGTGGCCTGGACGCTGCAAGGAGTAGAAGGGTTATAGCATGAGCTCCTGCTATTAAGAGCTAAAAACACAAATTCCCCAGTGAAATCTGAGCAAGAAGCCTCCTCAATTGATTCCTCCACACCAGTGGACAGTGCCCTGCAAAAGGTGTTTTGCCCGGGGATCGTTGTGGCTGGCCGCCGGCTGCGGCCTACTCCGAGACTGCGAGCCGGGGCCTCGAGTTTGGGGCCTGCCGGAACCTGAGCTCCGAGCGCGGGCCGTGCCCCGTACAAGAGCCGGAGAGATACCTCCTTCACCAGGAACTTACCCGCGGCCCTCCCCGCCTGCCAATCTCCCGCTGACCGCCACACAAAAGAGGAGAAGCCGCTGCTGTGCTCCGGAGGACGGGACGCCCGCACGGACCCTCCAGCTTGTCCCGGCGCTGACGGCGGCCATCTTTACCAGAGGTGAGAGTGGAATCGGACTGCGGCCTACTGCGACCCCTGCTGCAACCCACCCCACCCTACCTCTCCACACATCAGCACATCTACCTGGGCGCCCCGACACTCGGGACCCACCCATCAGGCGGCAGATATCGCGGCCTGTTGCCCGGCCGGCCACTCAGTCCTCGGCCTCTGGCCCCCCGCACCCCACTAGGGCTCTGGACGTCTTCATCAGGGTCTGGATCCCCCGACCTCCGAGACCTCACACCGAGGGCTGATTGTCGCGACTAGCGGCCTGCTGCGCAGCTGCCAACTCTCAGACCTGTCCGCTTCCCCCCGATCGCTGCAGATTATATCGCCCAGGAGAATTCCTGGTCTCTACCCGCCTGGTGCCATCTTGAGACCCTAAGGGCCACACCGTCTGAATCAGAGGCCTGCCAACTGACTGCACCCACAAAGAAAAATAAAATCTTTTTATTTCTCCCCCTGCTCCGCTGAACACCACTAAAGCTAACCCCCCTGACCGTGGGAACAGCCCTCAGTGATAACATCGAGCCGCGGAATCGGGGAGCCGGTTTACTGGCTCCCGCGGATTGCGGCCCACCTGCCATCATAAAGCCAGGGCCTAGATTTTGGAAACTGCCACGACAGACCGAACGGACGATCGGGCCGGAAGACGCCCTCGGTACACGTTGGCTGGTGTCACCCGGGACCTGACTTGCCCTTCATACCCCCACGTCGGCCGGCTCCACGGGAGGGAAGAGAGGCCGCCAGAGAGCGACCTTGAGCGCCGGAGGCAGCGGGCGTCCCCGGGCCTCGGATCCCACAGAGCGGGAGGACGGCACACCGGACGGACGGCCCGGCAGTTCTGCGCAGCAATAAAAGTGAGCCGACCCCCTAAAAAAAACTCATTCCCCACATCCATTGACATCTGCGCAGCTCACCAGCGGACGACCGCAGCGGGAAGCCAGGAACGTGATCCCAGAAAAAGAGGTGACCCTGCGGCTAGCCCCTGCAGCTCCTCTGGGAATAAACAA